>NC_071284.1:29073546-29121046 GCF_001660625.3 Ictalurus punctatus
ATCGTCCAAACATCCACAGCACAGTGTTGTGATGCAGGAGAACCAGGGCTCAGAGTGCAGCGCAGGAGCTACAGGCGAGGAACCGCTCACAGACATGGACGAGGAAGAAATCAACCCAGATCAACCAAATACTTTTAACGTTTCAGAACAACCTCAACTACTGTTCACCACAGAACAGATTAACTGGTTTTTAGAACAGAGTAAAGGAAAACGTAACATCTCAAAGTCATCAAATCTGCACAACACGCAACAAAAAGTCTGAACGTGCTGTCACCACGGAGACGCTTCAGATTGAGGAAATGGACATCAGCCGTAAGAAAGGCTTTAATGTAAACAACACTGTGGACTTTTACACAGATCTATGACTGTAACGGACTTACAGTAAGACTGAAGGGGTTTGGGGTTCCTGGGTGAAGGGCGTGGGTGGAGGGTCTGATGGGGTTCTTTTTTTAATGTAAATATACCAAAACTGATGCATTAAAGACATCTTAAAAAGTCAAAGTCTCTCTCTCTCTTTCTCTCACACACAGTGTGCTCACTAGCCAGGTGTGTGTGTGTGTGTGTGAGTTCTCCTGCCTGTAGAGCTGCATTAAAAAGGCAGTAGGAGGTAAAGACCTGTAGTAACACTCTGCTGTTTGCGCTATTAATAGTACTGAAGTTTATTCCTGTCCCACTGTCCTCTATAAAAATAGCAAACCATGCAAAACTGTCTCCCTCTCTGTGCTTGCCTCCCCCTCCCTTCCACCTTCCCTTAGTCATGCTCCTATAAACACACCTCCTCTGTATCTGAAAAAGAAAATGCCCATACTGACCGATGAGGTAAGCAGGAAAGAGAAAACTGACTGCATATAAGAAGTTTAAAACGCATCTAGGGTTTCTACTTTTCAGATCAGTCGTGTTCTCTACGTTCTACTCAGTATAATCAGTATACTCGAATACTCAGAAGAACAGATACTAAACTGGGTTTAAGCATATAATCACCAGATTGGCACTCTCAAGTCTCCATCATCTGAACCTTTAATTAGAGGAACATCATTGTAGAGAAACATTATTAAGGTGCATAATTGAACTAGAACAGAGAACGAAGCTTTGTTGAACACCAGTCTTTACATTTGTATGCATTGAGAAGTCACCATTAAGATTAAGGCACTGCTAATGATCAGTCAGGCAAGAGCTACAGCAGAAAAGAGCTGTTCCCTTAACACTAATACAATTTTCTAGTCTGTCTTAAAGAATGTAATGATCTACAGTATCACATGATGCGCTGAGATCGAGCAACACAAGCAAGAGTAAGACACAACCCTGATCAGAAACCAGTACTGGGTCATTTTCTACTTTAACCAGCGCTGTTCCAGTACTGTGATGAGGCCTATTTCATGTATAGTGCATGTATATGCTGAGCGAGTCTAAAGTATAGTAATTATGATTAGTAATAATGTATACGTTTGGCTTATATATTAACACTGGCCTACCATGACTGCAAAACTGTTAAGTGATAACTATATGATCCTGTAGAATAAATATCACCTGGTCTTTTGCCAGTGAAACAGTGTCCCGTTTCTGTGATCCATTGCCCACTGTAGCGTCAAATTCCTTTGCTTGGCTGACAGGAGTGGAATACGGTCTTCTGCTGTACTCCATTTGCCTCGAGATGTGTTGTGTTGTGAATTTAGAGATGCTTTTCTGCTCACCGTGGTTGTAAAGAGTGGTTATTTCAATTACTGTGGCCTCCCTGTCAGCTCGAATCAGACTGGCCATTCTCCTCTGACGGCTCTCGTTTCAAAAACGCGTTTCCAACCACAGAACTGCCACTCACACACTTTTTGTTTTCTCACACCATTCTGTGTACACTCTAGTGTGAAAATTTAAGCAGAGATAAGGAGATAAGCATTTTGTAAACACAGTTTGCAAACCAGCCGTTCTGGCACCAACAACAGAGAGCAAAGTCACTGAGATCACATTTTTCCCTGCATGATGTATCTGCATGATTTTGTGCAGCTGGGTGATTGGATAACTGGATAAATGTGTGTGTGTGTGTGTGTTTCTTGTTCAAATGTTTCAAATGTTCAAATGTGTACAATATGTGTAAATATGTAGAATGTGTAATTAGGTATATTTATGGTGTGTGTTTATTGTCCCATTCCTTTGTGACGGTAGTGCCCAAAGTCCTCCTTTGTGGATCGATAAAGTATATCTTTCTATCTATGTATCTGTTTGTCTGTCTATCTGACTGTCTGTCTCTATCTGTCTAGAATCCATAAGCCGGTCTGATTGTAACATTGCTTTTTCAAAAACATGTTCGACTGTAGCTGGTAGGTTTGCATGAAGCACGGCGGACGAGAACGTGTGCAGTCACTGTTCAGATCTATAGGTCGAGTTTTGTCTGACTCTGTCTGCTGGGTCATAACTCAGTGTCACACCCTGCAGCGTCAATGCTGTGGACTGATTGTGTTTTATCGTGTTGTTGTACCTCCAGCACAACCATGATGTTATGTTTGATGGTATAACAACCTGGCCTATGGCTCTACTGGACACACACACTCACTAAAAGCACTAACCATAATGTCATGCGGCACAAAAAAACACTTTACCACAGAGTACCATGTAGATTTAATTATGATCAATATTCTGAGCTGGATAAGACACCTAGCTTCATGTCTAGGCAAAATCCTGACGGAAAGAATCATGACCAATCATGTAGAGGTGTATAAATTGTTGTTGTTTATTATTTTTTTTATTTTTTTTTTGGAAAAAAGTGTTTTGTAGATAGTATTTGGATCGCCTCTTTAGGACCTTTTTCAGAAAACGTTAAGTCAATATTTCTCTGTATTCAGAGGTGCTTAACTTGAATTTCTAAGCAGCCCTTTTAGTATAATAAAAGTACCTACATGCAGTTCAAGCTTGTGAGGTTGCCTTTTTTTCTTGTTTAGAGCTTTACTGACAGGAGTTTTTAAGGCGTGCCAAGACCATTACCTTTAAGTGCAATTTTCCAGGCAGATAGGAAGAAGGCAAAGATTCTAGTAATCTAGTATTCCAGTAGTCTAATACTGTATATTAGGACTGATTGTTACAATCAGGACATGGAAAGGCTCCTAGGCTTTAATCATGCAAGCTAATTTCTCATTTGGTCGCAAGCCTGTGAAATAGCACTTGATACAGCGCGTCGTATCTGTTGTACAATTAACTTAAAGCCTATGCTCTGAATACTGATGTGTGTCATTTCGATATTAACTCCTGATTATTGGCAAATAACTCCACTGTTATTCCACACTTCATTCCCAACTTGTGTCTAGGAAAGAAAGACATATTTCCCTCATGTCTTCACTATCACCTCTCCAAGGTCTCTCCGTTTAAAATTCCCTTTTTTTTTTCTTTTTTCTTTGTTTTTTTTTTACTACCGCTAACAACAAGCGAAACGGTCAAATGCACGGTTCAGATCTGACCGGTTAATCCGTCCTCAAATCTCACCACAGAACTGGGTTGAGTCGGCACAGGGCATGCAGAGGCCACAGAGATACGCACGCTGGCTGGTGTGAAAAAATGGTGAGATTAAGTAAAAGCATGAAGGATGGGATGAGAGATAGAGGAGAGAGACGGTGACAGGAAAGAGGTGATACAGAAATCACATCAGTATCAGCTCTGAGCCTGAACATCATTATCAACCATGGAGAGAAAGCAGACATCATACTACAGCACTGACCCATTTACTGCACCCTGTCTTCTGAGTGTGTGTGTGTGCGTGTGTGTGTGTGCGCCTCTACTCTTGGGGACATGACCACATGATGACAACCCTTGAGCTGTATTATTGGACAAAATTAGATTTTTTTCATATGAACAGCTTCGAGAGCCAGACAAGTTTGTTTTAGTTAATGAGGTTAATCTGAGGGTTTGGGTGTAGCCAATGCATTAATTGCCACAACACGCGAATACGTATACACACAACTGTTTAGTAATGGAGAAGGACCTTCCAGTGAGATGTTGGCGAGCTCAGCGGATCTGTCAGTATTTAGCATTCTCCTTCAGCGTATAGGAGCTTTGTCCTTTAGTCACAGGCTTGTAGGACGAGCACTGCTTATAGAGTGAATTCTCAGGAACAGGTTTTATACAGAGAGAAGAACATCGTGAACAGGACACGTGGCTTTTAGATCAGCTTTACCTACCTACTTCAGATCATTTAATAGGAGTTTGCTTTGTCTTTACTTGCGCTATAGAATCTACAAACGTGTCAAATCTCGTCCGCAAAGGGACACTGTGGCTGCAGGTTTGCAGATAAGATTGGACACCACTGATCTACAAAGACCAACTTTAGTATTCGTTGTTTAAAGAGAGGTGTATGAGACATCATTGTTTTAAATGATCATGGAAAACTGTGAATTTAAGTGCGGTTTGTTGTATGGTGAGGCAATTTGGGGTCAGTTTTAATTTTTTTTAAAAATCTGAAAGCCTTCTGCAGTTCTTCATCGTTTAATATGCCTGTTAGCTGATTCGATTGATATATCAGCTCAAGATGGAGCCTGAGAGAGATCCATCTGCACTTTGCTGGCTATTCCAGTATTTTCACACTGGCACAGATGCTCGCAGGGTTCAGAGATGCATTTGCTTAAATGATGATGATGATTTAGGATCTGTGTCCTATATGCTTCAGGGAAAAACTGGCCAATATCAGGCCATAAATAAGGAATATGCAGGGTGAGATGTCTTGGGAGTGACACCAAAAAAAGATGGAAATGTCATTATTTCATGAAGTTTCAGAAATCTCCACACTCTGCTTAAAAGCAGTGGAAGAATAGAGGACATTCTGTGCCCAGCTAACACTCTTAGAACGCTTAAGGGTTCTTCGGTTGTCGTTCTGTCGGAACCCATAATGGTTTTATGTAGATTCCTGAAACAGAATGTTTCCTTATTAGAAAAACATTCTATGGGTGCTAAGAACCATTAATTATTCAATGGACCCTTGAAGAACCGTATTTTCTTTTTTTTAATTTTCTTCTGTTACTGTTTGGACACACATTGGAGTGCGCTCAGATTTGTAGATCTTTACCTCTAGGATCTTGTAGTTACTGGTTCCTTTGCCGATTTATTTGTTTTTAGATTATAGTGGTGTTTTATTATTTTAATTCATAAAGTATTCCCATTAAAATACTTCATATGGGATCACATGGTGTGTAGTGGCTGGATTGTAATTTCCCATTAGGGAACTGTTTCTCCTGATCATCTAGATCAGGGGTTCTCAAACCTGTCCCGGAGGACCCCCAGAACTGCACATTTTGTATGTCTCCCTTATCTGACACACCCGATTCAGGTCTTGCAGTCTGTACTAATGAGCTGATGAGTTGAATCAGGTGTGTTAGATGAGGGAGACGTACAAAATGTGCAGTGCTGGGGGTCCTCCAGAACACCTTTGAGAAGCAGTGGTCTAGATGAAGTGTTTCCCATTATTGTAATTAATACAGTTGTTTTTTTCCTAGGTGGTGGCATTATGTTTTGGGGTTGTCCATCTGTCTGGCCATCTAAGATTTACGTTAGTGTGATATCACAAGAACAAGTGTTTAAATGTTTATAGGATTTATTTTCACGCATGAATGTAACCAGCAGATGAACTGATATGACTTTGGAATTGATCCAAACAGAGTCAAGGTCACAGCAAGGTTAAATGTCTGAAATAGTTGTTCTTAATCGCTTCCTTCCTGATTGAAATATATTTTAAGGGTATTTGAGGCATACAGATTAGTAAGAAAAAGGACTAGACTTGCTGGCAGCGGACATTGGCTCCCCGTTGATGCCGTTCCTTGTTGTTAAGTCCTAATTATATTCTGAATTACCATCTATATATGTAGATACACTAGCGCTTTACACAATATTAAATGTAACCAATTACAATGCACCATTACACCTTAAAGCATGTTTTATGCATATAAAATTATAGCTTTTCCGTAATCTGTACTCTAAAAGAACAAGGTGTTAAAATGATTCAGATACAGACACAGATCCAGTATATACTCTGTGTATAATTAATTGTTGCATCCTAATGGAATATTTTTCAGTACTATAGAGAACATTTAATGCTATATATAAGTGTTTTATAAGTCAAGGTTATTATACATGCAAATAGCACATTAGTCTGTTAGGTCCTCCATTAAACCACCATTAAACCACAAACTGTTGTTTCAAGGTCATCATTAGAGACCATTAGCTTACTGTAGAATCAGGTCACAAGTCACCAGGTTAACCCATTAGACCCTTGACAGAAAAAAAACCCCACAAAATAGCATTATTAACCATTACCAAAGCACCAAATACTGGTTTTTCCTATTATTTTCCAGTAGGATTATATGTTTACTGGTCGTCTAAAGGGAATATGGGTTTGACAGAAGCCCACTGTACCCACTGTAGGGTAAAGATAGCTGTGGATAAGTGATTAGCCATAATTTGAATGAGTAGGTTTGTGGCCATGTCTGTCTGTGTTTTGTTTCTGAACACTGGCTGCTATTGGGTCGCTTTGGCGAGTGACAGATAAGATTCTTGTGGCACTCTGAAATGCCTCTTTCTGCTCGCTTTTGTGATTTTCTTTCTGTTATGTGTTCAGACGTAGACATGTGTGTGTATTTGATTTTGCCCTCAGTCCTGATTGTTCTGCGGCCATCTGGAGCGAATGAGTCTCAGCTGTGCTGCAGGAACTCTTAATCTCAGTCCTTAATCCTGATACAGTATGACAGGAGTTGCCAAAAAGCTGCAGGCGATCAGAAAACGCAGTATGATTCAGGAATATACTTTAACCCTAAATGACCTTAACCATGTTTTCCTGGGCTGCTTGTATTATAAAGGTCTTTGTTAGCACTCTTAGGTTAATGCTTCTTCATTTCAGGTAATGCCTGGTACTTATATGACCTGCAAGATGGATATTCATGTCAATATTAACTTATGTGGAGACCAGGCATTTTATGTCTATAATCGGTGGTATAGTGCAATCATTTCTCCGAAGTGAATAAGTAATCATGTAGAACTTAAATGTAATTCTGAGTAAATATTGTATTGTGGTATCTGCGTGTACTGCGTGTAAAATAAATAAATAAAAATTGTATTCACACTACTTTCTATGTACTTCAGAAAACAATATGCAAAGTATGGTCAGGTCATGAAATCACATCCCGTGTATTCATAAGGCTATTTTATTGATTTGTTAAATAAATAAGGAATGTTTTTTATTCAATCATCACAAAAAAGTACCAGAGGTTTAATGTGGAAGCTGAACAAGCAACACATCTGCTTACAGCTTACTTTAAGTCAGTGTAGAAATCACTTCTCCAAACAGACAGCTTCCGATTAATGTCCCCTGTGCAAGAAAAATTTATTTAAAAAAAAAAAAACTTTTTTTGTGAACTTAAAAGGTGCATCACAGTCAATTAATGAATGAAATTACAATTTTAACAGTCTACAGCTGTGTAGTTGAGGGTTAAAGCCTTTACCCCTGAGCTACCACTGCCCTCGATGCAACTGCGTTAAACAGTGAAACTTTGTCTGTTATTTTTTATTATTTTTTTTATTATTATTATTGACTGACTGTACTGGCAATGTCTTGTTATGATGTCTTTTCACAAGAATAACAAGCGCACAACAATTAGCACTAGTCCACTAAACACTCACTAATTTCAGAATTTCAGTGCATACTGTATATACTGTATATTAATGCATTTCAGGCTGGACTTTACCTTCAAATACTAGGTACGCACAGTGCTGTGAAATAAAGTGCTTCTGTAATCTTTAATGTTAACTCATAAAGGAACAATGCTTGCACTTCAGCAGTGTCTTGTCTATTACAATATGCCTTTAAAAATAAATCCCTCTGTTTTCGTTCCTGTTGCTATCTGGCGCTGTCTTCGTCCAGAAAATGATGAGTGACTGCATTACTCTTGCTCAGTGTACAGATGGGGAAAAGTATGCATATGTACACCTGTGTATTACTTTCTTTAAATGCTTATCTATGAATTTCCTCATGCAGCGCTCACCTGTCTGTCTGTTTATCTCCCTGCCTGTCTTGCCATTACCTTCGCACCTCTGCAATGACAGAGATCACACCACAGTCTGTGCTTGCCTGAGGTGACATTATTGCTGATTCTCTATCTGATTTATCCTGAGAAACACAACATCGTTTTTGTTCATTCTGATACACGGGAAAATGGCATCTCTTTTGAAGACACCACTGGAATTTGCAACATCGTACACTGACGTATAACGTATAACTCACACACAAACCTCACAATCACCTAAAAATATTAAATAAATACTCATCACTAATATAGATCTTTACGTGTTACGCTCTCACAGGTAAAGATTAAACCCTAAGCCACCAAATGAGGCTTGGTATGCTTGCTTTGGTGGGTCGTGTGTGTGTGTGTGTGTGTGTGTGTGTGTGTGTGTGTGTGTGTGTGTGTGTGTGTGTGTGTGTGTGTGTGTGTGTGTGTGTGGCTCTGCAAGTGTACATACCAGATTGTCCTTCTGCAGGGGAGCAGAGCATTGATTTCTAGCCCAAAGTCTAATCTCATAAATCTAGCAAGACTTAAGATGCCAGGCTTATTAACCAAACGCTCTGCTTCAGGATTAATGAGCCACTTCTTTCACTTGTGCACATGCTAGCAAACACACACGCATGCACACACACACGCAATCTTAAAAACCTGCCAATCAGGCAGACAAGGTCACATACATACACAGATTTAGTATTTGAGAGTTACTATGTTTGAGCTGAATTTGAAAATGTTTTGTCTTCCAGAAACAAGAGAGGATCGTACGAAGAGGCTGTTCAGACACTACACTGTGGGCTCCTATGACAACTTTACCTCCTACAGGTAGGGTGATAGCGATGTGTGTGTGTGTGTGTGTGTGTGTGTGTGTGTGTGTGCGCGTGTGCATACACAGTACAGTGTGTAAAATGCATCTGAGCATGATAACAGATAGCAGTAATATCTGATCTAGAAGTTTATGCAGTCTGTGTCCAAGCCTCTTCTGCCATCTAGAGGTTGAAGAAGGGTTTTACAAAAAGGGATTCTGCTCCTTGGAACCATCGTTTGTCATTTATAGTATCGTTATTATTACATCCATCTGCTAAATTCAATTTATTATACTAATGACACTTTTCTTGTGTTAATGATGGCTACTGCTCTGAGAACTACTTTACTTAATTTGCAGTGTTAGCACAAAGAAGCAATATGAAATCCATCAAAGGGAATTCCTGCACACAAAATGTCTTAAGGCTTGCCATAAGAGAGAGACCCTTCTGTAACACTCGGACGAGATAGGGAAGAAGTGGTTTTGACTGGGATGAGGAGATGAGACAGGGATGAAGTGATTTAAGCAGCAATGTGGAGAGAGAGAACGAGAGAGAGAGGATTAATGACTGGAGTCTCTCTGTCAAGCTGCACATATCCACTCCATCTATCTTCCCTCATTCAGTCAGCATGACAACAGCAAACAACAAACAGCAAACAAGCTTGCCTGCGGGCTGAGCTTTAAGAGTGCAGCGCGCTCCTCAGTGCCACTCACGTGCTTTGAGCACTCAATCGCAGTGACAGGGCTTTTTATTGATTAGTTTAGTACACCACAGGGGCTCCAACTGCATTTAGCCATCTCTTAATTGACCGTAGCTAGGCTGCAAATTTAACTAGCATGCAGAGTTGTGTAATCCATTGATAAAATGCTAAATACAGAGCACGAGTGATGGTTATACAGTAATACTCTTCCATTTTTCAAAATAATCGATATCTTTGATGTCATGACCAATAATTTATTTCTGTGTACTGAGAGAAAAAGAAGAAAAAAAAACAGATTACTTAAAACACACTTACAGAATAATGAAAGTCTAAGGTCAGTTGTTGGGTCAATAAAAGATTATATGCTAATATTTTTTTTTTTGTAATTTTCATTTGTATTCTTCAGTCAAAGATATTCATGATTCAAATACACTGCAAAAATTATATAAGTGAAGATATCTTGTATAAAGATATAACGTTATAAGGACATCTTGGATAAAGATATAATGTTATAAAGATATCTTGGATAAAGATATAAAGTTATAAAGATATCTTGTATAAAAATATAACGTTATAAAGACATCATGTATAAAGATATAAAGTTATGAAGATATCTTGTATAAAGATATAAAGTTATAAAGATATCTTGTATAAAGATATAAAGTTATAAAGATATCTTGTATAAAGATATAAAGTTATAAAGATATCTTGTATAAAGATATAAAGCTATAAAGATATCTTGTATAAAGATATAAAGTTATAAAGATATCTTGTATAAAGATATAAAGCTATAAAGATATCTTGTATAAAGATATAAAGCTATAAAGATATCTTGTATAAAGATATAAAGTTATAAAGATATCTTGTATAAAAATATAACGTTATAAAGACATCATGTATAAAGATATAAAGTTATGAAGATATCTTGTATAAAGATATAAAGCTATAAAGATATCTTGTATAAAGATATAAAGTTATAAAGATATCTTGTATAAAGATATAAAGTTATAAAGATATCTTGTATAAAGATATAAAGCTATAAAGATATCTTGTATAAAGATATAAAGTTATAAAGATATCTTGTATAAAAGTAAAAATGATCTAATGTTTCTCACACTGAGATTATTATATAACAAACAGAAGACCACTAAGCCTACTTCTAGATGTATTTAAAATACTCATTTCAAGCAGGAATTGTCTTATACTATTGGCATAATTCTGCTTCTTTCTAGAAATAAATTCTTGAAATAAGCTAAACCACTGTTTCCCAACTGGGGTGCCGTCTGATGCATTACATGGTGTCTGAGCATTAGTGTTTGTGTAGGGTGGCACAATTTTTTTTTTTTACATTTTTCAAAGGGTGCCGTGACTGAAAAAAAGGTCGGGAAACGCTGAACTAAACTATCTAAGTATCTTTATCATAAAAATATCTACAACTAGGCTTATTAATTGTATATTTGTTTAAAAAACAGTCTAATAAAGAGCAACATTAGAAGAATTCGCCTATATTACAGTAGTTTTACTTGCTAAGATATCATTTTTGCAGTGTAATTTATTGTTTGAGTTACCAACACGGTCCACTTGTTCATGATTATACGTGACTGCAACAAAACCTATATAACATGTGATGACCTTTTTCTGTATTGCTCTAGTGCCCTAGGTAAAACTTCAAAATAACAGCTTTTATAAGACGTTCTGTCATGTCCTTCTCAGATTAGCGGTGGCATGTCAAGCCACACAAGCGGGCATTTTTTACCCGCATGCAGACAGAAACATGCTGTCAGATATGAAGCTTAAAGGACAAAGAAAGGCCATGTTCATTAATATGGGAGCGTACCGTGTACTCACTCAGCATGATGCATAAATTTACCATCTTCATTCGTTCATTCATACATCTTTCCGTGACATTCCACTTTATTCCACATAACTTTATTTATGGACTTTAATCTTGTGAATTCTTTATATTTGTGGATTTCTTGAGTTAATACTGATGTCTGGTGAAAATTTCATGTGAATAGCCTCATTGGAAATATATTTACTGAAAAAAAAATGTTGACGTGTCTGATACTCATTTCCCTCACTGTATATAGTCACGATTTTAAGTGCTTATTATACCACAGTGCTGTTGAATTCTTTAATCTGATTGGTCAGAAGGTGCTCATTCATTTTCTATGGCAGCAGCTCTGAAAGTAGTGCTGACTTCAAGGCAAAGTACAAGTTTATATTAATGCGCTTGTTCCCTGATACAGCTAACAGTAACACTTTCATATGGACTTACATGGTGAACGCTGTAAAAATACAAGGCGAGTAATAAATGGATTAAAAATGTACCGTTACTGAGCAAAAAAAAAAGTATACACATTGATATGGTAAAGATTTCTGCATTGAGATGTGTATTTATCATTTATGGAAGTCTCGAGTGTGAGAGCTTTGTAACAGTTAATACGTTTGCTACCATGGGAAAGTCTTCAGGACACAGGAGTTTACACTTTCTTTGGTTTCTCTGGTAAAATGACAAGTTGTATTTGTAATCTTATGCAAACTGCTGTGATACAAGAAGCATGAAGCACTAAGGATGTGCTGTTATTGGAAAATAATGCGCTCTATTTTGCATCAATTGACATCACACCACTTCGGTGTGGATTCCTGTTCATTCAAATATTAGCACTCACCCAAGTGTTTTATTCCTTACCTAATGGCCTCAACAGCTAGACATTCATTATTATAAGTGAGGTTTGAGTGTTTTGGAGAGAGTTTTGGGTAATAACACATCCTGATGTATATTGTACTGAGGATTTCTTTAACTATCCAGCATTTGGGGTGTATGTATGTGTTGAATGAGGCTTCCTGTAGCTGCATGTATACTGGTTTTTTTGTAGATTATTAGTTACTAGTAAATAATACATCGACAGCACTGTGTATAGGGAATTGGCGTGTGTTTGTGCAGTGAGGTAGCGAAGGTTTTAGAAATCATTACGGAATTTATGGATATTTGGCAGTATACATGAGATGTTTAGACATTTTTTCAATGGAATATCAACAAAATCTAGTGGATTACATGAATCAGCACTTGCTAATGGAGGAAATAAACGTTATCAATATGAAGAAGTACAAACAGTTTATAAAACGCTTACTCTGATTTTGGTATGAACGAATAACACCGTGTCCTGTTTTTTTCTGTGTGGAGTAATGTTATGTTCATGCTGGTGCTCTGCTGAGTCTGCTCTACTGGTCAGGCTTAGCACAATCGATGTAGTGATTTGGAAACGCCCTCTTGTGGACAAATGGATAAAAGCAGCTTACATTTAGTAAACAAAAAACACTATCAAAACAGATACCAATGATGGGCCATGAATATCTGGGTAGGAGAGATGGTATAATATGAGTAAAAGCCAGTGTTTCGTTGTTTTCTCTGTAGGTTTTCTGTATCTAAGGAGTAATGTATAACCCTGATCCATCATCCATCATGTACAATGGACCGGGCCAGTGGGACCAATGCCCAGGGACCTCACTGCAAGGGCTTTTAGAGGCATGAGAATAATCTACTGAGTATTTAAAGATTATAAAGATAGACAGATGGCGCCAATTTCTTCATTGACGACAGGTTTAACTTGAAATAAATGAAGAAATATTGTCTGTCCCTGGACCCCTTAGCCCATACGGTTCCCTACTGAACACCACAGGGGGCTGGAATCGATACAGGAGCTTAGGAACCATCTTCTGCAAATATAAGGTATATTTCCCTGAATATGAGAAATATAATAAATAATGGAACAATTCTAAGCCACTTCGAACCTACTTATACATTCAAGAGGCCTCGGGAGTAGATCTGCTTTTTTCCACCTTTCAAGCGCTTGCTATTGTGTAAAAAGCAATGTTGCTGTTCCAATGTTCCAGTACACTTTAGAAATCTCTTGACATGCTGTATCAGTGTTTGTGTTGTAAATCCTGTATCAGATTTTATTTATTTACCATGACTATTATACCATTATTAAAGTGCCCTTGGAACACTTAACACTAGTCCTGCTCATAGGTCTGTCCACTGGGTTGAGCTTCACTTAAATGATAATCCCGCTCATAATGAGTGAAAGCCTAAAATGAAAAACAGCATT
Organism: Ictalurus punctatus; assembly: GCF_001660625.3. Taxonomy (NCBI): domain Eukaryota; kingdom Metazoa; phylum Chordata; class Actinopteri; order Siluriformes; family Ictaluridae; genus Ictalurus; species Ictalurus punctatus. The sequence goes on from NC_071284.1 coordinate 29,087,186, forward strand.
GTGATAACAACCCTATATTACCAGGTCATCCACAAACAAATTAACTTTTTTTTCACCCTGAAGTATTGTTTGTTGACTGGAACTAAATTTTCCAGGATCAACAAAGGCCAATAATTATTTGTTTATTATCGTTTGAGTCCATTCGACATTAAGTTGTCTTAAATTGAATACAGCCAGCAGAGACTGCCTCTAATGTTTGTATTATGGTGAGGACCTCACTGTAAAACACATATGTGTAGTGAAAGTAAACTGCAGCACGTCTCAGCATGTAAGTCTTATCAGGACTCCTGTAAGGCATCAGCTTCACTCATGTTACCCCGAGGCACTAATGCAATGGAATCATCTGCAATTGATCTAATTGATTCTTCACTGCCCAATTATGTTCTTGTCATTTCTAATGCATCACTGATGAACACCCAAAGAGAGAGAGAGAAATAGAGAGAGGCAGACAGACAGAGAGGGAGACAGAGACAGACAGACAGACAGAGAGACAGACAGACAGAGAGAGGAAGAGAAAGAGACAGACAGAAAGGGAGAGAGATGGACAGAGAGAGAGAGACAGACAGTCAGAGGGAGGGAGAGAGAGAGAGAGACAGATAGACAGAGAGAGAGAGAGAGACAGACAGACCGAGAAAGACAGACAGACAGTGAGGGAGGGAGAAGGAGAGACAGACAGAGCGAGAGATAGACAGATGAAGGAGGGAGGGAGAGAGACAGACAGACAGACAGAGAGAGAGAGAGAGAGAGACAGACAGACAGGGAGGGAGAGAGAGCGTGAGAGAGAGCGAGAGAGAGAGACAGACAGACAGACAGAGAGAGAGAGAGACAGACAGACAGAGAGAGAGAGAGACAGATAGACAGAGAGAGAGAGTGTATTATTGTAATCCTCCATAACAATGATAGTAGTCAGGTTGTGATCAGTGCAGCACATTACTCAGCAGTCATTCTGTGTCAAGATTTGCAGACAGCATTAGAGCGGCTCAGATCACAGTAAACGCCGCTTCACACCAACTTCATCTCTATCTGTGCTGTGAGCTTGAGTGGCTTATAACCTGCATTTAGACACAACACACTCCAGATTCTCTTCGGTTTTACGTTAGCGTAATCTCAAACATTTTTTGTGGGCAGAGGTTTACAGCATTTCACCTGATCGGTAATGAGATGTGAATTTTTTTTTAAAAACTGCTGCCAACTCAACAGAGGTCTTCCTGCGATTTTCCGCCAAAATAAAAGCCCCAAGGTCCAAAGCCTCTGCTCTGGTATACTTAGTTTTTTTTACACGTTCACATAGCCTTTCAAAAGTATACTCCATTCGACATATACACGTACACACAGGCGATCGACTCATGCGCATTACGACAACTTGCACTCCTCCTGGCCTACAGTCAGTACAGGGCAGTAAAGCAGGTCTTCTGGTGTGAAGGATGTAGCGTACTGTACGCTGTTCCTAGCATATTTGAAAATAGTGAAGCATACTTTGGTCTTAAAAGTGAGTTAAGTCAAAAATATATTACCATTTGTACCCCCAAATAAAAATGTATTATTATTATTATTATTAATAATATTTAGTATTATTCAGTGCAATAGTAATATTACAAAATAGCAAAGTTTATATATATATATATATATATATATATATATATATATATATATATATATATATAGCTACTCGAAAGGAAAATACTGGATTTCTTTTTCTTTCATTGTTGGTAATGCAAAAGGGATATTTAATAAGGTCTCTCATATACCTCTATAGAAGTTTACCCTGCTATAGTTTACTTAAACCCACAAATGGGTGTACATGCATGAACACAGTCTATTATAGCTGTATCGTGTAGCATGATTGAATTCACATGCAGGTGTGGAAATTTATTTGTCTTGAATATGGTATGTCAAAGTATTAAATGTGAAGTGCTGATACCTGCAGATACCCTGAATAAACAGCAAGAAAAGTCCGTTGTTCAGAACCGTAGGAGCTTCGTAGCAACGTGTGAGCTGTCCATGAAACAAGCGGGTAAGGTAGTATACAGGAAGTAGTAATATGTAAAAGCACTCTCTTTTACATACTCGTAGAGTATGTCAGTCATGGAGGACATGGATAGAATGACATGTTCCTTCTTTTTGTTCTGAACAGGAAGAAAACAGGGCCTTTAGCATTAGCTAAAGCTACCATATAATGACCATAATTTGTTGAAACGTTAAATTGCATTCTTTTGTTATTAAAGAGTCTATGGAGATACTATTTGTCAGTTGTACATTTGCGCATACAGTGTTTAATACCGGGCAATAATCGGTGCGTTGTATCTGTGTGATGCGAGATGTTGGTCATGTTTGTGCATCGAGTCTACACTCATCTGAGTGAGTGATCTAAAAACAGACCTGCCTCGGCTATGTGCACTAATGCATCCAACTCTAGTCATCTCTGTACACCCAGACAGATGGCTGCTGATGGAGTTGAAAGGGGTGGGCTCTGTGCGTATGCCTGCAGGGTTTTATCCCAACCAAATGTCCCTATAATGATAGGAAAACATGACAGGATGCTTGGCTTTTGGCTGCTCATCATATATCTGTTTTAATAACAGTAGATTTAATTTAAATAGCTGAGGTTAAGGCTGGCTTTAAGGTTTACAAACTATTTAGCTACAGTAATGCACAAGGCAAGGTATGTACTACATAAAAGTAAGAGTGTGTGTGTGTGTGTGGAAATAAGGATTTGACCGGGGTGACTGCCCTTATATTTCAACTCTTGTTTTTAATAGTATAAAAAGGATGATTTTAGCATTTTGTCTAATCTCTTAATGCAGTAATGGAGCCTGCTGTGAAGTAGTGCAGTGGGTCTAAAAGTACCACCTGAGCATTTTTTTTTTTTTATCATATTGTCTTCCTCTCTAACACAGCTTTTATCCTGATTGGCTCATCAGCAGAAGAGCAGGAGGGATGTTTATCGACTTAAATTTTTGGACTTGACAGTACCTGTGGTTCTGCTGTGCAGTAATGGTGCTGGATTGTGATCTAAATGCCGTCCTCTCTCCTTGCCAGTGATTACATCATTGAGGAGAAAGATGCCATGCTGCAGAAGAAAGAGAACGAAGGTTTTGGTTTTGTCCTACGGGGAGCGAAAGGTAAGCATGACCAGAATCTACACTTATCAACCAGTCCTCAGGTCGCTGCTGGGCTGAATGACGCCTTCATTCATGGTAGTAGAATAGAAACTCAGCAAAATTTCAACCACAGTACAATGAAGCTGCTTATCACTCCAGGCTGCTTGTTGCTTGTTTGATTGACATGTAGAGTATACAACATGTGTTGCCATATCTAAAAATGTGTCAGACTCTTAGACACGCTGCTGCTTCGGTTTTTAGCTCTGAATCCTCGACTAAATTAATGGCCAGAATTTGCACACACTACCAGTCAAAAGATTAGACACACTCATTTTAGAATAATAATAAAGTCATCAAAATTCCAGAAATGTATTCTTGGCATTTTCTCAATCGAATTTCTTGAGGAATTTCCCTGAGATGCTTTTTAATCAGTATTAAAGGAGTTCACACCTATGCTGGACACTTATCGGCGGCTTTTCGGAATATTTCGCTCCGAGTCGGCCGTTTAATAAAAGCATTTTTTGTAAATAAAATGTTAGTTTTAGTCTAATGAAAGAAATGAATATGTTGGTACGATAATATTTTTGTCTACAACACCGACTTCGAACATTTAATCGTACACCTTCAGATCAAAAGGTTTTTAAGATCATGAGAAACATTCCAGTCAAGTGTTTCCAACCTTTTGACCGGTAGTGTGTAGATAAAGCGCAGTCTGGTATGGTGGCACAGTAGGTAGTGTAGATGCCTTGTCTGTTTGGAGATCTTTCTCATGATGATGATAATGAGACTTTATTGGTCACATATACATATACACAGTGAAATTCTTTTCTTCGCATACCCCAGCATGTCAGAGGGGTCAGGAGTCAGTGCGCAGGGTCAGCCATGACCCTGGATCAGAGAGGATTAAGGACCTTGCTCAAGGGCCCAACAGTGGGAGCTTGGCAGTGCTGGGTCTTGAACCCCCGACCTTCTGATCACCACTGCCCCCTAAAAACTGACCGTTCCTCCCAAAGACATGATGGATCGATTGGTGCCCCATTGATGGTGATTCGCCATGACACTAAATTTAACAAGCAGTCTCAGTTTCAGACACTCCACACATAGATCATATGATTTATAGTGTTTATGTACAGGAACTATCAGAATCTTGCAATTACATTCGCTGTCTGTATCGTTGTATGTATGCAGGTGGTGTTTTTTTTTTAACACTCCACTTTTGAACAACATTACAATGACAATATAAGAATATCCTTGTATTTAATATTAATTTGTGTGTTTCACTGCATCCAGTTTTTGCTGTTGCTGACACAGCATTCACCAAGCTGTGATTTTCTTCTCAATTTCCAATACATGAGCTCACAGATGCACGTGTCACTCTGATTGGCCATCCCTTCCATCTAAAGAGCTCCTGACGATACGTCAAACTCGTTTCTGTTGCGCCATCTGTGAGCCTCCATTGAATTTCACAATCACCTCACCGTACATGAAGATGGTCTGTGGCGGGTTACTCAGATGCACTCTTCCTCTTCCTGTAAAGGTTCATGAAAGCTACTGGAATCGAAAGCAGTAGCTAGAGTTCTGGCTTGCCAGGTCTGTAAATAATTGGACAGTGACTTCATTTTTGTTGTTTTGACTTTCTTCTCCAGCACGATAAATCTTCTATAGTACTGAGCTGAAGTAATGAAACCTGTCACTGTCCAGTCTGAACGTATATAATTACAGTATATGATTCACATGATTCTTCTGGTAACATGTTGCTGTAAATAAAGTTATAGTTACTCGATTACAGGAAGCAGTGAGCTTACACAGAACAGCAACAGATTTCTTCACACTTTCACAAGGTGACATTTGGATAGGAAGTCTGTGAGACTCCTAAGACCCAATTCCCACAGGAGGAAGAGAGAAAAATAACTGCAATTCCTCCCACAAGACGGCACTGCACAGGGGCACACCAGACAGGAGTGACTTTTTCTTTTCTTTTTTTCCTTTTTTAGCTAGGAGGAAAGGCAGAATAACATTTCCAACATAGGAAACAACACTGAATTTATGTTGTATTCTTCATCATTAGCATTCCACAAAAGTATCTTTTAATCTCTGATAAACAATCACAGCTTTCTGTGAGGTTTATAGGCAGATACGTATATTCTCAGGTTAGGGGTATGAAAATATACCCCCTAGGTGTATGTGTATAACAGTATATACTCACTGACCACTTTATTAGGAACACCTGTGGCCTCATTTATAAAACATTTAAATATATGTTAAAACATACATTATTATTATAATAAAATTCACATCAACGTAGCAAACTTATCAAAGGAAAAGTCGACTTGAAAAAGGTTGTAAAATAATGCAGATGTTCAACCTTGTATGTTGTACAAACTTTGCACAGTGTGCTGTAATTAGAAGAGCAGTGGGGGGAAAAAAGTTCTGGAGAACTGTGAATTGTCCTGACTTTTATGTATGTGGTATTTAAAATTCTTCTGTTTCCATAGCAACAAATTATAAGTCATGTAAAGTCTACAAATAATTTAAATAAAGATTGCTTTAAAACAAAATTAGTATGTAAATGGCAAATATCTAGGTCGACCTTCTGCATTGACAAGTTAGGCTGTACAAGACAGATGTTTTATATAAATAATAATAATAAATAAATAGCCTTTCTTGAGGACCTGACAAATCGAGCACTGAGAAGAGAACGCACCTCTCAAGACCACTTAGATTTTCTGATGATGAATGGCTTCTGAGCTGATATAAAACCCCTTTAAGTAGGCCTGTGCAACCAGTTAGTGGCAAGTCTGGAGTGGAGAAAGCACTGTGCCTTCTACCTTGGGGTTTCTGACTGCAGGTACATTTCAGCTATTGACTGCACTTCTTTTAATAGAACATCGAGTTTCAGACTATAATTTGTCTTAAATGAGCCATTACTTTCTGTGTGAGCCGGAAATTACTGATATGCAAATTAGCTAAATGCTGGGAGGAGCAGAGAACCTGGCTCACATGTGGTCAGTTGCATGAAAATGTTTCATTTATAGATCACTCTGTCATACAAGTAAGTTGTGAACGTATAGTATATACAACCGTACACTATTTTTTTTGTACATCATTCATGCGCAAATGCCGAGAGTTTGTCTTTAGTAGCATGAAATTGAAGGACAGTTCATGAATATGCATCAGAATCCTGTTCTTGGCTGACAGGACAAGACAGTTTGTATATAAAAATCACAGGAGATCATCAGTTACAGAAATACTCAAATCAGCCTGTTCTGATGTTTGATGTGACCAAGCTCCTGACCTGTATCGGGATGATTTTTATGCATTGAGCTGCTGCCACATGATTGGCTGGATGTTCAGGTGTACAGGTGTTCCTAATAAGGTGGACGGTGAGCGTAGAATAGTCAGTGCTGCATTATTCTTCAAAGACTATAAATTTGCATTACAAGACACGGACGGTTATATTGTGTTGCTATAAAAGGTTTACAGATCAGGCTTGGGCACGGAGCCATCTAAAGAGGAGTTTGGAGATAATGTAGACTGACCCTGAGAAGGTAGCACAATCCACCAATTTGTAAGGCCACTAATGCAGACTTTGCCTTACAAACATGCACAAATGTTCAAGGACATGCCAGGTGTCCTGAAGATCTCCTGCAGGGCCCCTCTGCGAAGCACTGCACTAGTCATAACTCTTAGAATATAACCACCAACAGGGGCTGAGAGTGTATGTGTGTGTAGAAGTGTGTGCCCCATCTTTGTGGTGGCATCATCATGGGTAGGTTGTTATGAGTTCCCAAAGCCATCTGTTACACACATGGTGTCAGGTTTTCCATTCGCTCCCTCTCTCTCTTTTTCTCTATCAGCTAATCGTTGCTTCAGACTGTCCCATCTTAATTAATGTACTGAGCCTCAACAATGCCCCAAACATCAGGACCATTGCTATAGCAACATGATCGGGATGTGTGTGCGTATGTGTATACACTAGATTCCCAGAGGCTGCTGTAACTGTACTAGCATTAAAAATCTTCTGTATGTGTGTGTGTGTGTGTGTGTGTGTGTGTGTAGCGGAGACACCCATTGAAGAGTTTACCCCCACACCTGCCTTCCCTGCACTGCAATACCTGGAGTCTGTTGACGTGGAGGGCGTGGCCTGGAGGTCGGGGCTAAGGACAGGTGACTTCCTCATTGAGGTAAGGTGACGATTATAATTCGGTACCTCTTTTCTTATAAAAGCATCATGGATGAGGAGCCACTTGATGGATGAGCCATGACAGCTGATGGAACCTGGAGAAGTTACATTGTAAGAACAATGATCTGGGTGTTGCAGGTGAACGGAGTGAACGTCGTGAAGGTGGGCCATAAGCAGGTGGTGTCTCTTATCCGGCAAGGCGGGAGCAATCTGCTGATGAAAGTGGTGTCGGTGACACGCAAACCAGAAACCGAAGATGTGGTCAGGAAAAAGGGTGAGACTTACTGCTGCTGTACATGTTCATGTGCTGTTCAAGCCGTGTGTTAGTGTGAGCGCACACACCCATGTGGAAACCTCTTACCCTGGATCCAAACAGTCAGAATATGTAACACACAAATCACTATACTTTGGTCACTATCAGGCATTCCTGACTCGAGTTTACTGCTGGTTGCCATGGTTTCCCTGACAGCACCCAGCTAGTCCACCGAATGTCTTCACATGCATGAGGATAGATGTATACAGCAACACACTATAACTTACATACAGAATTATCCCTACATCTCATAATACGCGATGTTAAAAAAAAGAAATTAAAATACTTGTATTGTAATTAATATGCTACGCACCAACAACCCATGCTCTGGCGTTGTCATGAGCCAAGTTCACACTTTTCATATATCATACACATTTGTCTTTTGACACTTTCATATGTGGAACCCTGACAGTAAGCATGTTTGAGCTGGGGGACTATAAAATAATCCTGACAGTTGTGGATTTACACCAAGTTCAAGCTGGGCAGCTGTTTAACAACAATGAACACCGTCAGTTGCCAGATTCAGAACACATACAGCCCTCATCCATATGATTACAGTATATACATTAAATTCCTAAAATAAATATTTATTCACCATTATTACCAATGCAGCCTGTTACATTCATAACTACTGGCACTTAAAACAGGCTATTCTACCACTGACCGGCTACAAGATATCCACCTGGACATACTGTTGTGTACAAAAAAATTACACATACAAGCTGTATGTGTACAAAAAAAAGCTGCCATAAAGCACTCATGACCTTCAGCTAACAGTCACAAGAATGATTTCCTTCTTATGTGATGTACATTCATATGTGCACAAATGTTAGCTTAGGAGCATTTAGACCATTGGTTGATTTAGACCATTTATTGACCATTATTTTGTCTATGTTAACAAGAGCGGAAAATCAGAATTTAATTTAAAAGACATAATCTTGGTCATTTATTTATAGAGGAAAATGATCCAATGTTACATATCTGTGAGTGGCAAAAGTGTGTGAACCTCTAGGATTAACATTTCATTTGAAGGTGAAATTAGAGTCAGGTTTTCAATCAGTGGGATGATCAGGTGTGAGTGAGCGCTGTGTTTTAGTTAAAGAACAGGGTTCTATAAAAGTCTGATCTTCACAACACATGTTTATGGAAGTGTATCAGGGCACGAACAAAGAAAATTTCTGAGGACTTCAGAAAAAGAGTTGTTGATGCTCATCTGGAAAAGGTTATAAAACCATCTCTAAAGTTTCTGGACTCCACAAATCCACAGTCAGACAGATTGTTTACAAATGGAGGAAATTCAAGACCATTGTTCCCCTCTACAGGAGTGGAGATCAACAAAGATCACTCCAAGAGCAAGACGTGTAATAGTCTGCGAGGTCATAAAGGAACCAGGGTAACTTCTAAACACTTAAAGGCCTCTCTCATACTTATGCCACTGACAGATATGTAACGTTGGATCATTTTCCTCAATAAATTAATGAATAAGTAGGATACATTTTGTCTCGTTTGTTTAATTGCGTTCTCTTTCCTCCACCGGTTACACACTGCAAAATCTCGCCGGAAGCAGTACGCCACCCGGGTATTTCTCGCCTACTGAGCATTCGGACATAATCCCCCTCTGGCGTACTGTTTTTCGCCTACTGCGTAGTAGGGTAGTATGTGATTTTGGACGCAGCCCTTGTCTCTGTAGAGTTAGCATAATGTTTAAAAAATGATCAAAATGATCAAAAGAGAGTTAACTCAATGAAGGACTGTAGTACTTGCATCACACCGAGGAACAGGACGGAGGAGTGACAGTGTTGCCTAACAAGTGTCATGTTGGAAGGGAGATTTGAATTGATGAGTGATTTTCTCTTGTAGCAACCAAGATGACTCAGCAGGCCTCATCCATATGTATACACACACACTGTTACTGACATCTAGTTTTATTACTATCCCACCCCCCACTTCTTTATCATCAAAGTCCCTTATGCTCTGGTAGTGCAAGGTGTTTCAGCTTTAATGTGATCTCATATAGGGAAAAAGAAAACGCGCCATTATAGTTTAATCGTTCGAAATTTGACGCAGTAGTGGTTTTGTGTCCTCCCTCCATTGATGTGACAGTATCTACTATTACTATCTACTACAGTAATCTATTCTGTATCCATGTCCACCATTTCCACTGCAACTCCCACACACTTCTGATCCATCTCTGACCTGTGTGTGTTTGTGGAGCCACACAGAACAAAACATCCAATAATGTTACCTGTACCAGGAGATTTTTGAGATTTTAGGCAAATATTTCTGCCTGTTGTATTATTTTTCTGCGATCACAAATCGCTTGATGGTACTTCGTTTGCAAACATACTCCTGAAGCATAATCTGCTGTGAGTATATTGAGATTCCTTGTGTTTAGAGCATTGATTATCTCATTACAATGGCACGTCAAGGGGTGGGATATATTACACAGGAATTTGATGTATTGGAAGCAGGAAAAATGGGCAAGCGTAAGGATCTGAGGGTCTTTGACAGGGGGAAAATTGTGATGGCTAGACAACTGGGTCAGAGCATCTCCAAAACGGCAGGTCTTGTAGGGTGTTCCCAGTATGCAGCGCTTAGTACCAACTGAAAGTGGTCTAAGGAAGGACAACTGGTGAACCGGCGACAGGGTCATGGGCGCCCACAGATTATTGACGTACGTGGTGAGTGAAGGCTAGCCCGTCTGGTCCGATCCCACAGAAGAGCTACTCTGTCCCACAGAAGAGCTTCAGAAACGTGTCAGAACACACAGTGCATCGCAGCTTGAGGTCTTGTGTAAGGCTTGTGGAGTCCATGCCTAGACAGGTCAGAGCTGTTTTAGCATCACTTGGGGGGCAGACACAATATTAGGCGGGTGGTTTTAATGTTATGGCTGATCAGTGTATAATGCCTACATAACTCGAAAAGCAGCTTTATTGTACCTCTGACATTACTGTGTGTTATTACTAAGGTTTAGGATGCATAGGGAGCTGCTGATTAAGACAACGTGCATGTGTTATATAACTATCAATTTAAGTTTTCGAATTACTTTACACTCTTTGTCATTGCTTGTGTCTCAGACCAACACAAACATACACACACACACACACACACACACACACACACACACACACACACACACATACACACAGTGATTCTCGCAGTTTAGCTGCATCAACCCAGGCCTTGCTCCTGCCAGAGTTGCCATGGTTACTACAATGAACGTTTGAATTAAGCATTGCATCAAGCCTTGGTATTTCTCTCCCTCTCTCGCTCTCTCTCTTTATCTTTTTTTCTCTTTTTTCTACTTTCCTCATTCTCTCTCTCTTTCTCTATCTCTGTTCCGTGAGGTTTCTGTTAGGAGCGAATAAGGAGCGGAGAAAGCAATGCATCTTTTCTTCTGGAACTTTGTATCCATTTTCTTGTCGTTCACTGCGTCTTCTCTAGCTTTGCCTTATTAGGGCTGTGTGTAGAGCGCAGTGTTGGCAGAGTTACCTCAGCATGAGCGCTGAGCTAAAGGCACATTCAGCTCAGAGAGAGGTAATGGGAGCGTCCAGAGGAAAGAAGGGAAGAACGAGAGAAGAGGAGTGACGAACAGAGAGAATGAAGGGATGTGAAAAGAGGAGTGTATCTGTTGGAATCGGTTGGAATGTGAGAGAGAGAGAGGTGGGGAATGGTATGGCTAGCAGTCAGACTCGCACGAGGGGCCTAGCTGAGTGACCTGTGTTGTGTTTTGTGTGTGTGTGTGTGTGAGAGAGAGAGAAAGAGAGAGAGCACAAGAGACATGAAGAAGTTTGCGTCAGAGCGCAGTGTGAATAAAGTGGCACGGACACAGAAGGTGTCAGGTCTGGCCGAGCCGAGCGAAATGAAGGTGCACAAGAAGCGCTGGCAGTTTCAGGTAGGAAACAGGTGGGTGGCAATGCGCCACTACTCCTCATCCTCTCCCTGCCTTTCATCCACAGCACCACCGCCACCCAAGAGAGCGCCCAGCACCACGCTCACGCCAAGGTCCAAGAGCATGACTGCTGAGCTTGAGGAGCTGGGTAAGACACACACACACATATGCAGACATATATACAACTACATATACATATATATGCACCTGCTTGTACACATTTGGAGGCAGTTTCCTCAAATCTCTAGCTATATCCGTCTTACTTTCCTCGCTTTCTGGCTTTCTTTCCCTTTCTCTCTCGTGCTGTTGTTTGCATGCTACACTGTGTCATCTTTCTCCCTCTGCCATTTGGGCTGTTCAAAACATCAGCTGTGTTTTCCACTCAATCTGTCCTCCTATTCTAACATACAGATAAAGACACACACATTGACACCCTTTCACAAAAATATAACAATGAATGAAAACATAATAAAATGTATGACTGTAGCAGTAATAAGATGCCATGCTGTTGGTTGTGATTTCGCATAGCTTCACTCAATGAATCACTTATTTTGAGTAATTTTTACTTCAAGAAGAACAGGCTTCATAAATGGGCGGGACTAAAACTGTTAGAATCCCTCCAAAAACAAAATCCACATGTACAGAATATTTCATTCACATGGCTTTACTGCTGCAGATGGTGTTTCTAAGGTCTAAGTGGAGTTACAGATTTAACTTTCAACCATGACTTCTCTACTTCGGGCAGCTTTTCCTGGTTTTATATACATTGCCTTTTTTGGTGTACATGCTGTAATTGGTCTACACATGCTAGTAATTGCCCTATAATTGTTTTAGAAAAGTATCTTACATCTGAAACATGACATTAGTATAATAATTCTCTGCAAATATGACCCATTGGGTTTATGTTATACTCTCCACTGCAATACTGACTATTGACTACTGTGAGAGTTTAATAGAATAGTGTTTTTCTTTATTCCATGCTAAGCATCTGCAAGGAGGAGACGAGGAGGTGAGTTATCATATTTGTGACATTGTTAAATTGTTTCGTTAGTGTTACTGCTCGCATCACGACTACTATCTCAAGAAACGACCACCCTTTTGAATGTCCGAAATGCAGTTCAAATGTGTTTATATCTCATGCTCGTTTATGAATCTCATGGCATGAATGAAAGACTGTCAGTTATTGTGCAGTGCTTATAAAACATTAACGTGTATAACAATGAATACGATGGCATGGCTGGCATCGTAATATTGCTGTAATATGTGTGTCTGTATGTGTTTATACTTTGGTGTGTGTGGGTGTGTGTGTGTGCATGCATTGGTACAGAAAGGCTAGATGAAATTTTGGCCTCTCAGGAGTCAGCAATGAGGCCGCAAGTGGAGACAGACTACAGAGCAGCCACGGTGAAGCAACGACCAACCAGCCGTCGAATTACACCAGCAGAAATCAGTGTGAGATACCATACAGACGTTTGCAATTATGCTACTAAGCTGTTTTCCATGACTTAGCATGAAAAACACTAGACTTTTTATTTTTATTTTTATAAGTTATGTAATTGTGCTCTAACAACTTTGTGCATATGTGTGCATGTGTAGTCTCTTTTTGAGCGGCAAGGTCTTGCTCTCCATGGTCCTCTTCACCCAGCACTGGAAAAAGCTCACATTCAGCTGCCCAAAGGCATGTCCAGAACCAAGTCCTTCGGTAAGCTTTCCTCTTTTACAGATTTTTGCATTTGTGTCTTGTCCACTAATATGGCGGGATTTGGTCGTCTCAGTACTGCCTTGATTCATTTCCGTTTATCACTAAATCAGTTTCTGTAATGTCAGACATAAGGGGAGAAGAGGATAACTGTTGAGACCAGTGGTCCAGTGTTTGCGGAAAAGTTCTTTTTGGTGCTCTGTCCTTTTCTGTACAGGAGCTACTGAGGAGGACCGGCTGTCTGCCCTGGCGGCAGAGCACAGGTTTCCACGGAGCTCCTCAATGACAGACACCCTGAGAGACAGTCACAGCATCCCACCTCCACCTCAGACAGCACCACCTCCTCCACCCTCACTTTACTACCTGGATATGGGTCCACCTCCACCTTTCTGCCCACCCCCTCCTCCGAGCCGTGTTCATGACCCCAGCCGCTCCAGCTTTAAACCGGGCTCAGAGACTCGACTGCATGGCCTACCACAAACCATGTCTGCTGAGCTGTATGAACCCCCTCGCCACAGTGCCCACATAGACCGACAGAAGAAGGCCCGTTCCATGATTCTCCTGCAAGACTCCCACCATTCTGTAGAGCCCACAGACATCCCACGGCCTGGCCAAGCCTCCACCCCACCAGAGAGAATCAAACGCAAAGGACGTGTTATTGACAACCCTTATGCTAACGTGGGCCAGTTCAGCATGGGCCTGTACACCCCATCACCCAGCAAGCCCCAGCGCAGGAAGAGCCCACTAGTAAAGCAGCTGCAGGTGGAGGATGCCCAAGAGCGAGCCTCGCTAGCACTGGCTTCAGTCCACTCCAGGGAACATTCACCCACAGGCCGACTGGCAGCTCACCATACTAGCAGGGCAGAGTATTACCAGCAGCAGCTACTACAGGAGCGCAGTCGAGCTCAAGCGGAGGGTCTACTGCAGGGCAAAGGCCATTTTGCTGCCGCAATTGCCGGTGCCATCAAGGACAGGGAGCAGCGTCTTGAGGAGCGGCGAAAATCCACAGTCTTCCTGTCTGTGGGCACCATGGAAGGCAGCTCAGCCCCACCACTGGAATCCCCCTTACTAACACAGTCTCATTCTGTTGATGAACGCCTGCTCACCAGTGAGCTTGCTCAGCTGCCTCCACCCGCCCTGGCACTGCGACCCTCTCAAAGTGGCACAACATTCATCCACCCATTGACTGGGAAACCCCTTGACCCCAACTCCCCTTTGGCACTTGCGCTGGCCGCAAGGGAACGGGCTTTAACTTCCCAGAGCCAATCCCCTGCTAGCAGCCCTGAGCCTAGGACTAAGCATGAGGCTGCTGGTGGAGTGCTGTTTATGGACACCCAGACCAAAGAGGCTGAGGGCGAGAGGGATCTTGCATCACGCTCCTTTTCCCCTGGAGAAAAAAGGAGCTACACATCCACCCCCACTAGCAAGATCTCATGGGGGACCCCAAAAACCACAAGAAAGGAAACAGAGACGGGAACAGAGAAGAAAGAGGAGCGAAAAGTAGAAGACAAGAAGAGCATGATCATCAGTATCATGGACACATCGCAGCATAAGACTGCTGGGCTTATTATGGTTCATGCAACTAGTAATGGACAGGCAGTAGGACTGGGCCCAGAACATGTTTCCCCTCCTCCCAAAGGCATCATTTCAGAGAGCTCAAAGCCCACATTAGCTGAAATCAAGCGGACCAAGTCTCCCAGCCCAGAAGCATCCTCCACACCAACTCCAACCCCTGCCACACCCTCAACCCCCCAAGCACCCACTAGTCCTTCCTCAGATAAAACAGCCCAGGCATCCTCTAGCCCATCTTCAGATAAAACTCTGGCCCAGGGAAGCTCAGAGGAAGATGTGGAGCCCTACTCTGTTACCTTACCACCTGCCATGCTGTCCTCTAGTGATGAGGAGACACGGGAGGAACTGCGCAAAATTGGTGTGGTTCCTCCACCAGATGAATTTGCAAATGGTCTCCTAGTGAAGGCACCTGCAGCTTCTGCTGCACCTTCAACAGCCAAGCTAGTGACCCCCTCAGAACCATCCTCAGTCACAGGTCCCACCCCTCCAACCGCAGCCGCAACAGCAGCACAGGCCCCTGCCACCAGCGGCCCACCAGCATCCTCAGGGAAGCCATCTGAACCCCACCTGGGCCCAGAGTCTGCTGCTGATTCTGGAGTAGAGGAAGTGGACACTCGCAGCTCCAGTGATCACCATCTGGAGACCACAAGTACCATCTCCACTGTCTCCAGCATGTCCACCCTATCCTCAGAGAGTGGCGAGCCCACTGACACCTACACGTCCCATGCCGACGGCCAGACCTTCATCCTTGATAAGCCGCCAGTGCCTCCAAAGCCAAAGCTCAAGTCTCAGCTCACCAAGGGCCCAGTAACGTTCAGGGACCCCCTGCTCAAACAGTCCTCGGATAGTGAGCTGCTCTCACAACAGCACGCAGCAGCACTGGCTGCTGCCACGGGGACCTCGGGCCCAACAAGACCCCGCTACCTCTTCCACAGACGCTCCAAGCTATGGGGGGACCCCATAGAACCCCGCCCGCTTGCAGGCGCAGAGGAAGGCAAACCCACTGTGATAAGTGAGCTCAGCTCCAGACTGCAGCAGCTCAACAAGGATACATGCTCACTTGGTGAAGAACCACTCATAGGCTCACTCGACCCTGGACGAAAGTCACCTGTGGCTGGTGCCAGGTGAGTAGTGAGCCACTCACTGCTCAAATTCACACTGATCACTTAGTTTAGTTTTTTTTGTTTTTGTTTTTGTTTTGTTTTTTGCCCTGAAGCATTCCCATGACCATCCCGCAACTCACCAGTTATTATGTTACTGTGCAGCAACAGTTTGCTTGAGTGTGATTTTTGCTTGTTTGGGCATTTAAAAATTAAACAGAAAAGTGTAAAGGGTTAATTGAATAAATTGTATACATACTTTTTGTGATTGTTTTTGTGATTATAATGCTTATTAAATATGAGTTATATTTAACTGGCATGACTTGACTGGACTTTGACTGGACAAAGGCTCATGACCGGGGTGGAAAAAGTACTAATAAATTATACTTAAATTAAAATAGAGATAATGTGCCAAAATCTTACTTAATTAAAAAATGGAAATATTCAACCAAAAATGTAATAATGTGAAAATCTAAAGGTACTATTAAAATAAATCTGTTAGAAGATTTTTTTTATTTATTTATTTATTTTGGTCATTTTAAAGCAGCTATAACATTTTTCTTAAACACATTATCCAATCTTTAAGTTTGCTGGTGACTAACACAATTTCCTGTCCCCTTCATACCACTAGCAAAGAAATCAGGCTAACTTAGTTAAATATAGCTAGTGAATGAATACAAATTAGTGAAACTTTCCTCAACATGCTTTTTCAAATGAGATGGAGTTCGTGCCTTCTAGGGACACAAAGGAGATACCTCAATTTATAGGAGTCTTTGCTTACTCCAGTATATTGATAATACTGCAGTATAATACTGCAGTGTCATGGATTATCCGTATTCAGATGCACATAGTTAGCTATAGCACTAACTATGAGTTTTTTTCTACATTGATGTAATTTAATTCTGTAATTTAATTGGATGCTCAACTGAAATGTAAATAATATGTATGAGCCATTTTTATTGCTATAATTGAACATGTTCAAGTTCAGTAAGACTCAAGTAAAATATAATCACTTGAAAATAATACTTAAGTATTGTAACTAAGTACAGTTACCCAAGTATTTTCCACTCCTGCTCATGACATCTGGCTTTCAGTATAAGATAATACCCAATGCAGTGTCTCAATATAAGAAAATAATGAACAAGGAGGAGGTGAAGTTCTTCTGATATCAGGACACTTCAGCTGACATTATTTTGCTTACAAGGATATAATAAAAGGATTTTGTTTTGCTTCTTCATAACTGTTATTTGAAATAGCAAAATTGTTTTTTTTATTATTATTATTATTAATTAATTAATTCATTCATTCATTCATTTATTTATTTATGTTTTTAGTTCCAGTGGTTTCTATGGTCACTTCCACGCACTGTAGCCATATGCTACAAACATAAACTGTTCCATTTTGTCAATTCATAAAGTCCAATCTACAGTGCATGGCCTTTATGCCTCTGCTGACAAGATTGTGAACCAAGTACAAAGCTAGATATGTCGGCTCCATTGGTACTGTTAGAGTTACAGCATTCCTGATGAAATGTGTTCAATTCCTCCATGAGGCAAATATTTATCAATTAGATATGGTTGAATTTCTAACATATAACATTGGTATAACATTGAATTGGAAAATCCTACATCACATGCAGTCTATGTTATTTATGCATTCCTATTTGAAACCATTTGTAAACTTTACTTTTGTGAACTTTTGTTCATATTTGATTTTTGACTGCCAGATGTCTTGTGGGAGGTTTTTGTTGTTTTTGTCTTAGCACTCTTACTGCTCATCTCCCATCCGGCCTTTTAGTATTCGACATGATTAATTCTAGTGATCAGAGAGTAGACCCTAAAAGGTGTCTCAAATTCAAACACTAATTACTATGACTGCGCCTAGTGGGCTGCCAGGTATATTGGCACCCTTGGTAAATATGAGCAAAGAAGGTTGTGAAAAATTGTCTTTATTGTTTAACCTTTTAATGTTTTGTTAAAAAAAAATTCACAAAAATTCTCTGCTTTCATGGATATCAAACAATTGCATAACAGTTCTGAGTCTTCTCCTATAATGCCTGATGAGATTGGAGAATACATGGCGAGGGATCTGAGACCATTCCTCCATACAGAATCTCTCCAGATCCTTTACATTTGGAGGTCCATTCTGGTGGACTCTCCTCTTTGGTTCACCCCACAGGTTTTCTATGGGTTTGAAATCAGGGGACTGGGATGGCCATGGCAGGACCTTGATTTTGTGGTCAGTAAACCATTTTTGTGTTGATTTTGATGGATGTTTTGAATCATTGTTTTGGATGTTTGATAGAGTCCATGATGTCATGTATCCTAACAACATGTCCAGGTCCTCTGGCTGAAAAACAGCCCCAAAACATTAAAGATCCACCACCATATTTAACTGTGGGCATGGGGTACTTTTCTATATGGCTACCTCTCTGTGTGCACCAAAACCACCTCTGGTGTTTATTGCCAAAAATCTCTACTTTGGTTTCATCTGACCATAGAACCCGATCCCATTTGAAGTTCCAATAGAGTCTGGCATACTGAAGACACTTGACTTTGTTTTTGCATGAGAGTAGAGGCTTTTTCCTTGAAACCCTTCCAAACAACTTGTGGTGATGTAGGAGACTTCGGATTGTAGTTTTCGAGACTTTCTGACCCTAAGACGCAACAAACTTCTGCAATTCTGCCTTCTTTGCTCATATTTATCAAGGATGGCAATATTAGTGGAAGGCACTGTACGTGTGACAGATGAAGAATTACAATTACAAAGATCTGTGCATTATCATTTGTCATTTGATATTGCCTTAGCTATTTCTTAGTGATGTTAGCACATCAGTCTGATCCCATTTTTGTCTCTAAGGTATTACAGCTGCTTTAAAAACATACATGCTATGAGAATTGGGATTTGCATTCATTATAACTACAAAAGCCTAGATTTGACATAAATAGCATTCATCCAAATATAACAGACTCACTGATGTGGAAACTGTACTGTGCTGCAATGGCCTTCAGTGGTTCTCAGCCATGGTCCTGTCCACTCATGATTAACCTGTTCATTAGCTGATTAATTGGATCCAAGTATGTTAGAGGATGGAAAACCACCAAATATGCAATTTTACTCTTGGATCTGGGTTGAGAACCACTTTATTAAGTACCTCTGTAAATTTGGCTCACCATATAAAAAAATGAACATTTTTATGCTGTGTTTTGCTGATTTATTTATTTAATTTTATTTGCTGTATCTGCATTCACTTCCTCATTCACTATTCCTACAGACTGTTCTATACATGGCAGCTGTGAGAGAGACACTGGACTGAATTCAGAAAAACTCCAGAAACACAACATTGTGCCCTGGCATTACATAAACAATCCCAACTTTACTAATGACCTCAACCTTTAACCCAAAAATATATACTTGATCCATTAAAAAATGTAAAAAAAAAAAAAAAAAATGCAACACTAACTCATACCTTCTGGATTTAGTGCTCATTAAACAACATGCTTTCTATTTTGATGTATAGACAAAGTTGGCTGCTCTATAATTACCCTGACATAAATTTCAAGCTAAAAGGAATCGCTATGTATTGTGGTACTTAGTGCAGAAGTAATGTGCATGGGTTGTACACTGGATTTATGGTGAACTATGGATAATAATATGGTGCACTATCCAGAGAATATCATTTTTACAAAGAGAATTTGGGCAACACTATAAAATGGCTGCACCCTATGCAGTGCACTATATGGTGAAGAGGAAATTATTTCAGACACAGCATAAATGTACAAACACTGGATGACTGTTGGCTATAGACTGAAATTGAACCTTCATAATATCTCAAATATCAAACCAGCACAAACACGTTATTGGGTTTTTATTTTTATATGGTGTGCTAACATTACAGAGTGACTCGTGCTGCTCAGGATACAACATACCCTAATGTTCAAATTGTTTTATCTCATTGAAAAGTTTGGAGCTTCAGACGTGTTTCAACGCGTGACAGTTGCTGGTAAGTTAATGAGACGTGATAGTCTGTAGCTTTAGAACCTGTAGACCACCAGTGTAGGACCTGTAGAGAAAATCCCCAAAGCAGATCCTAGGTAGAGACTAATTCGCTAATTGAGTACGTAACAGTCAAAGATTAAAAATATGTGTGTTTTCTTTTTAAAGCACAGCCTATGTTGTTTTCTGCTAATATACTGAAATGCAACTGAAGCCCTTTATATTTCTACAGATGTGACAAGGACATGGAAGAGACTAAACCTTAGCTTTTAGCCACTAGGGTAAATCCAACCTCATTATTATTCTTTTCTCATTTCAAATAACTTATCCACTAATCCCACATTAATGGAATAACCCTGCTGACACTGTGGTTTTAGTAATCACGTCCTCCAGGTCTCTGTTGCCTCCTGGACACTTCACAAACATCTAATCATGATTGAGCTTGGATTGTGTAGGTAAGATGAACAGTGTGCTCTCATGATGCACATTGTTCCTGCCCATAACTTTTGTGTGGGCTAGTGGACAAGGGAAAGGGGATAGATAGTAGATGCTGTTCTGTCCCTCACTGTGGAGTGTGTACATGGTAACAGAGCACCAGGAGGTGTGTATGATATCACCCTCTGATCTCTCTTGAGTGATTCTTTACTTCTTCTACTGACCCAATTCCTCGTTTCTCTCAGTACACAAATCAACACTCTAACGTCAACTACTTGTTCCACTGTTTAAAATCAGTATTAATAATGAATAAATAATAATATACACCCGTGATTTCAGAGGGCCAGACACATGTAGGTAAATTTTGTGATGTCTTTTCTTCATCAGCATCAATCAGTTATTTCCTTACTGTACAGTGTACACGGTGTTCCTCTTGTGTTACTGTCCTCTTTGCTTCTCTCTCTCACTCACTCGTATCTAGCACAGCGCTTGTTCACAGTGGGATTTGGGATACGTTTTGTGTTCATGCTGAACTCCGATCTGCAGCTCTTTGAATCATTCCTAACTCTTCTACTGTCACCGCTCGAGCTTCGCTCTGGGAAAATGCTGCTCTCATATTTGTAATATGCCTTGTACATTTATTCGTTATTATGCCTTTTTTTTTTTAATCACAATGGCACCTGGCCCTAGATGCATGTATAGAAAAAAAAAAAAGTTTAAGGTTATGTAATATAAACCATTTAGACAGACCATATAACAGAATTCTCAGTGAGGAGATGGAGTCTGGGGCCAGCTGCTGATTCGTCTCATAGCTTTTATTTGGTTGACATTTTTAATGTGAAGTGCCTGTCTGTTTCTGCTCTCTCATGGACTGATGCTAACCAATCGCTCTTTGTTTGTCATTGCCTCTGTCTCACTCTCTTTTTGTCTCTCTCTCTGTCTGTCTCTCTCTCACTCACTCTCTCTCTGCATGCCACGCTGCTCTGTCTAGAACTGAATCTGAGGCTAAGCCCCGGAGGGCCGGGCACCTGTGTAAGTGCGCATGCATCACCTCATCTTCTTGTCTTTCTTTCTCTCGCCCTTGGAGGCCCACCGTTAACTGAACTCCTCCTCTTTCTCCATCCATGTCTCACTGGCTACTCACCTCACTTCATCCTACATGTTCATGTCTACTCTCACGATTCAGATAATGCGTCGGAGATTAAGGATAAATGAACAATATCTCAGCGTCCTGTCACATTTAGTTGCCACATTGTACTTAACACTTGGTCCTTTGATATACTGGAGAAGCAGCTACATTTCAGCGTGAGACAGAATTAAAGAATGAGGTTCAGACTTCTGTGGAATTATATTTTAAGCAATAAGGGGTGTTCGGTAATAACAGACGGACAATACATGCATGTAGTGATTAGTCATAAGGGGGCCACATTTGTTGTGTGACAGTTACAGACTCACTCTATTTATTTGGGGACCGTGTGTTCAGTAATATGAAGGCTGAGCTTGCCATCCTCCTCCTACTACTCTTCCTCCTACTCTTCCTCGCTTTGCTTTCTCTCTCTCTCTCTCTCTGTCTCTCTCTCTCGGCTTTATCCTCAGTCAGACGGACAGGTCTGTGGGCTGCTTTGCTGATGCATGTCATGTTTGCTCAATTGTCTCAAAAGAAAAGACAAAAAGAACTGAATTTTAATATTATTATTTCATGCAAATAACAATATGCATTTCGAATATATATATATATATATTTTATGTACATATATTTTATTGATTTATTTACTTGCATCCTCACATCCCATTTAAAATGGAATTTTCAGCGCTTGATTCAAGAGACTTAAATAAGAGAACTTTTTTTTTTATTATTATTAAACATTAATTTCATGCTTACTACACTCAAATTCAGATCCTTTTGTCTACTTTTCCATACAGCGTATACATATTTTCATGTGTAGACGACACACACCGAGTTGCCAGTTTATTCATTCTCATTGGCCACACTCACTCTTTTTGACCATTTTATCAGGTCTCACATCTCATCTATAACATTGTGATCTAATCAGTATAAGTTGTAAATCTCACTTTTATGCCAATGAGGTAAACTGTTCTTCACGTTACTTTTAACAAAATTATTAAAGGAGTAGTAAAGAAAGTATATCAGTATAACATACTGTAGAAGCAGATGGATTTCACTTAAATATTTTTGTTAATATTTTACTCTTTAGAAAAGAGTACCACTGATTCATCTGACCTCTTAAAATTGAAACAAATGCCAGTACCTGATTGTTCAAGCACTGATAAACATTGAAAAGACAATGCTTGCAGCTTTACTTTTAATGAGCATCTGAAATAGTTTTTAATTGTCCTTTGGGACAGCGAGAGTCAATCTAGCATCAGCCTTATGAGCTTAAAAGGATGTCCAAAGCTGTGAGATGGTAAATGATGTTTTTGGATTTCGCTGGGTATTCAGTTTTCTTGGCATTTCTATAGCGACTCACTCTTTCTGTTCTGAACTCTGTAGTACACTTGCTTACGTTCCAGCTAAACGCATTAATAAAACATCACACTAACACACTGTTAATGCGTTTACCGTGTCTCTGGCTAACTTAATGAAGTGTTGCTGACTTCAAATAACTGATTCTAACTGAGGATTCATGAATGGAGGTTGATGCATGCTGCAGGAAGGAGCCACTACAAATTAAAGTAGAAAAGAATAAACTCATTGGGCTCTTTCCAGTGTTACTTCACAGAATCCTCACTTTATGCTCGTTTTTCTTTTTTATCCCATTTCTCTATCTTTCAGACTCTTCAGCAGTCTAGGGGAGCTCCACACCATCTCTCAGAGAAGTTACGGCACCACTTACACCATCCGACCAGGCAGCCGATACCCAATGACCCGTCGGACACCCAGCCCTGGCTCTGCTTCCCCAGATCGTTCAGATCCACTCGGACCCATCCGAGGCTTCGGCCTGGCTACCTCGCCCACCGCGGCCCCCACCATCCTAAAATCCTCCAGCCTCAGCCTGCCCCATGAGCCGAAGGAAGTGCGCTTCGTCATGAGGAGCTCAAGCGCCAGGAGCCGCTCACCCTCACCTGGACATTCCCCCAGTGTGCCCTCGCCACTCCTTACACTGCGCCCCTTCCATCAGAAACCCCTTCACCTGTGGAACAAGTATGATGTGGGTGACTGGCTTGCCAGCATTAATCTGGCTGAGCACTGTGAGCGCTTCCACGAGCACGAGATTGAGGGCTCCCATCTCCCAGCCCTCACTAAGGAGGACTTTGCCGAGCTGGGTGTGACACGTGTAGGCCATCGTATGAACATTGAGCGTGCCCTAAAGCAGCTGCTGGAAAGGTGACCCCCCTCAACCCGCTCTGTCTGTAGCTAGTCTCATCACTAAAATTCTTTATTTTTCTTGTTATTGTTGATTTGTCTTTTCTTATTTAATTCCTGAGTTATCATTATTGGTTCCATGGGAGTAAGCCCAACTTATTTAGTAGCAAATTTGCCCCAAATCCCTCCCCATCACACCATCAGCAGCCAATTAGCCAGGTTTGTAACAGGGCTGTGAAATGCATAAACATATAGAAGCACCATTTCAGTGAAAGGTTGACTTGCATTATTTGGTTTTCTCTCCTCTCCAACCACTTTCCCTCTCTTCCTATACCCTTGCCCTACTGGGAAAACCCTAGCTGCCCTATATCTTACAAAAGAAAGGAGGGATGATGTTGGATGAGGGAAGCTGAGTTGCCTTTCTGAATATTTTTGTATTGGATGAGCAGAGTGGGTGTGGCTGGGTTGTCTCTACCTTCCGCCTGCCCTCTTCTGGCTGAGGGACATATTACACGTGGAGAATGTTAAACCAACACTAGTGGCTTTTTTTTTTTCATAATCAGACTTTTCCTTTGGGGGACCAAAAGGAATGTGACGTTAAATAGGATATCTCAATGTATTTACATAGCTTTGAAAAGAAAAAAAAAAAAGGAGAGAGGCAGAAAACAGACAAGATGAACTGTGCACAACTGCACTAGTCTCTCCCCCTTAGATGATGTGAATCCCATCAATAATTTATTCATTTATACCAATTATATACATATATATATATTTGAAAAGTATATAGATATATGAATATAACATTTTGTCATAAATATAAAACTTATATATGGTATTCTATTTAAAGACACTGTCGATTTTTTCCTAATGTTCATCCTTTTATGGACTGTAGCATGAAAGTCACATGATACAGTGTGACAGCTATCAGATTTGTTAACAGTGACTTGTACCATGCGCGTTTATTTTATTTTGTTTTCCCCCTTACATGGGTTTATTGTGGTTTAACAAAACTTGGTCTTCCGTCTACAATTATGGCAGCCCACAGTGGACAGTGTGTGTGACTGACCCCCATCTCACACACAAATACACACTGCAAAGTACTTGACATCTCTGTCACGCTGTTAACAGCTCTTCATGCACTTACACACATTAAAACTCCTCCATATCAAATTTTATTCAAACTCTAAACCATCTTTAATTTGGTGAATTAGAAATGAGCTGTGCAATAAAAGAGTGCGTGTGTGTGTGTGTATTTGCGTGTGCTACGATGGGGCCACCGTGGGACAAGTTGTGTGTTTCCCATACACAGTAGCTCAGCTGTGTGCTACTGGGAGGTGTTGAACAACTAAAAAAAAAAAAAGAAGACAGACTCTATAATTGTAAGAGATTTTCTGTGCCACTACACAGGGGCTTGTGTGGCTCAGGAGCTCTTCAACTCTAAGCACTGACGCATTTGGGCAGTTCATTTGGATTTATTGTTTATTTGTTTTTATTGGTTTTCTGTTAAGCCCCATAGTATGTGGATTTTGTAGCTTGTGAAATATAATGCTTAGAATAATTTTTATCAATTAACTTAGAATGAATTTTAGAATGACTAAAAGGGTTAAGCTGAAAAAACAAAACAAAACAAAAAAAAAAAACAACGGTCCTTTCCAAACTGTATATATGGACAAATTATGAATTATTAGGTTTTTTTTATATATCAATCACAAGCAATGTATATATGATAGTTTTCATATAAATTTTTAAAAATTCAAAAAATATATAGATCTATATATGAATGTTTGGCATATATGCATAGTTAACCACCTGTGGAAAAAGGTGAAAAGATTTTATTCTTTGTATGGACCGAGTTTGGGGATGATTTGCACAAAACAAGGTGCTAGCATTCAAGCCATCCATTCTCACGTGTCTGTGTCTGCACTTTCCTCCATCACTCCATCCTCTCGCAAAGAAATCGCATCTGATATCTGTTTAACACAAACTACAAGGAAGAAGGTGAGGGATCTGAATACAAACTGGCAAACGTGCATACAGTGGACAACAGTCTGTATCTCTGCTATTAAGAGCCCACGCTGAACACACACTGAAGTAGTGAATACATCTGTACTCACTATCTATATGCAGCCAAGGAGAACTGTTCTTTCGCAGAACCAGTTCATCTTTCCAATGAAGCTTTTTGGAGCCATGCCCCTTGCACCAAGAAAGAACACTGTGTTGTAAGACCTCTTTTCTAGCGGCTGTATCATTTCAGAGTCACCACCACCACCACCATATTGGCTGAGTCCAGATCTAAACCTCAGCTCCTTCCGCTGTGCCCTTCTAGCAGACAGGCCCGAGTGACGACTGGCTTTGTGACAGTCATTAATCCAGCCTCGCTTCCAGAAGGTGCTCGGTTATCTTTGAAAGACTTGGAAATAGGGATATTTGACTATTACAAGGCTTGAGAAGGGAAAGCAACAAGCTGGTTTCAGTCTCAGATGCTTCATCCATGGCTAAAGCTTCAGAATTTTGAGGGCTGATTGTTCATTGCACCTTGGTTTATACACATTTCAGTGTGCAAGTCTTCAACAGGAGCAAACTAAAACATGCCTTTAAAAGTTATTCAAGAGTTTAGTTTGAAGTAGATGCGAGTAAACAAGATGATCTCACATTTTCTGGTGGACTATGAGAGAAGCTCTATTGGTTGGTTGGTTGCAATGTCAGGCAAATGACCTGTTTCTCTGTAAGTAGGCGGTTCTTCTGCACACTTAGTGAAGAGACGTCCCAGACTCTCTAGCATATACTAGTAGGATGGCTTGTGAGACTAGGAACAACCAAACCTCATGTTTTTAAAACAATAGGAATCTATCAGAGAAGTTTATTTTTTAAAAAAAGGGAATCCAGGGAATTTAAACTCTTGTCTTAAAACTCCCCACTAAATGAATTCACCTACACTGAGAGTGGAGTGAGCAGTGAACAAACGTACAGAAATTCAATTCATGTAATGCCACCATACTGCATAAATATGCAACTTAACGCTAGAATGGCACCATGGAAAATTAGGTTTAGAATCAGGACCCTGAGAAAACTGTGACTTACATTCATGTTCTACACTGCAGATCATCATTGAGCCTCTATGAGACTTGAAAATATGCATTAACATTGATTCGATTGAATTTAATCCTAGCATTTACTCATTTTATGGTTGTTGTTTTTTTTTTTAGATCAGTACTTTCAATCTGGACACGCAATTAAAAGCAAGATGTACAATGTTTGGCGTATGATTGTCTCATACAGCGCTCTTTCTCAGAGCGAGAGATGATTAGTGTCTGTAATTGATGTAGTTCAGCTCATCTCTGGCGCTCTGAGCCTTTGTGTCACAATCGCCATTAATCTCCCTGTTTTATTGGTCTGCTATATTCATATACCATCACTCTTCTCATCCCCGTTCCCAATTCTGGAATATTTACTTTTGTGTTTGTGTCGATATGAAGTGCTTAGTAATTAAAACGTGAAGGATTAAAAGAAAAAAAATATATAACAATGTGCCAAAAAGTGATTAGTTTTTAGCTATTCATTGACACTAGTTCTGTTGAGATTTAAAGCTGTTAGAATCAGCACTATGGTGCCACCTCCTGGAAATCTTGAGAACTCCAGACATTTCCTATCATGCTTAATGCACTTTTTTCTTCTTTTTTTTTCTTACTCAGTTAGACATCAGATACACTTTTATGTTTTGTAGAATGTTACTCTAACTTGTAATTGATCTAGTTTATGGGCTTTTCATGTGGTTTGAATATGGGTTTTGTTTCGGCTTAACTCCAGTAAGCCTTTGAGTGCGTGACTGCATTAGATAGCTACCTTTAAAAGCCTTCTCCCTTCCTCTTCAGTGATGCGCCTCAGATACTACACAAATTTGATCCTCTTAAAAGAAGAGAGAGAGAGAGAGAGAGAATGGCAATGATTTCTTTGTAACTTTACTATATTTAAACAGGATCAGTTGGGGTAAATGTTAAATAAACTTACATCATTAACATTACCATGCTCTGTAGAGTTGTCACTCGTTTCCTGACCAACAAAAGCACAATAAAAATGGCAAGAAATGCACTGGTTATCTTTTTTTTTTTTTTCTTGTGCCTTTATCATACTCTGAGGAATTTATTTTTTAATGTCTGTGAGTGTGTGTGTGTGTGTGTCAATTCCAGGTAACAAGTCATTAGACACAGTTCACCCTGGACTCTAAAACGAGTAATAAACATTACATGACAATGCGGCACTCTGAGACAAACTAAACCATAATCTCACTAGGTTTGCCACATTACCTCTGATTATCCAGTCTGACGATACGAACAGTACCGATTATACTGTCACAGCCGGCCCACAGGACATCAACAAGAGCTAAATAAAAGCAACAGTGTTTAATCGCAGCACATGCCAAAATGCTCTTAAATGAACACGAAGGATGCGTTAAATACAACGCCACAATACGAGTGCATTTCCAGTTCCATTTACACATACACAGTACATCAATATTGTTCCTACGTACTTAAACGTCACATCAAACAGAAGACAATGTGTATATGATTTCTACAAGCGGACACACAACTTCTTTTCACAGTTTGTGCAAAAATGACGAGCTATTTATACATCCTTTTAATTCTGGATTATCGGAATTATCGCGTACCACTGGAAAACAGTTTATAAAATGATGATTCAAGTACATTTAACATAAATTTCCACGGTATAAATACTACGAACATAATGCAAAATGTCAATAGTGTTAGCAAGTCTTTCAACTGTGATATCACTGATGAGGAAAAAAATAAAATAAACATACAATAGATATCAAATAGCAGGATGTCTTCTCATCGCTACATATTTACACACACAGATTACACCATGGCTGCCAACTCGCATTCCTGAACAGCTGCATCCAGAAATTTGAAACATCTGTGAAAAACCTACACCACTGTACCTACAGTGCATCCGGAAAGTATTCACAGCACTTCACTTTTTCCACATTTTGTTATATTATAGCCTTATTCCAAAATGGATTAAATTCATTATTTTCCTCAAAATTCTACAAACAATACCCCATAATGACAATGTAAAAGAAGTTTGTTTGAAATCTTTGCAAATTTATTAAAAATAAAAAAACAAAAAAGCACAAGTATTCACAGCCTTAGCTCAATATTTTGTTGAAGCACCTTTGGCACCAATTACAGCCTCCAGTCTTTTTGAGTATGATGCTACAACCTTGGCACACCTATTTTTGGGAAGTTTCTTCTACTCTTCTTTACAGGACCTCTCAAGCTGCATCAGGTTGGATGGGGAGCGTTGGTGCACAGCCATTTTCAGATCTCTCCAGAGATGTTCAATCGGGTTCAAGTCTGGGCTCTGGCTGGGCCACTCAAGGACATTCACAGAGTTGTCCTGTAGAGACTCCTTTGTTATCTTGTCTGTGTGCTTAGGGTCGTTGTCCTGTTGGAAGATTAACCTTCGCCCCAGTCTGAGGTCCAGAGTGTTCTGGAACAGGTTTTCATCAAGGATATCTCTGTACATTGCTGCATTCATGTTTCCCTCGATCCTGACTAGTCTCCCAGTTCCTGCCACTGAAAAACATCCCACAGCATGATGCTGCCACCACCATGCTTCACTGTAGGGATGGTATTGGCCAGGTGATGAGTTTCCTCCAGACATAACGCTTGCTATTCAGGCCAAAGAGCTCAATCTTTGTTTCATCATGGTCTGAGAGTCCTTCAGGTGCCTTTTGGCAAACTCCAGGCGGGCTGTCATGTGCCTTTTACTGAGGAGTGGCTTCCGTCTGGCCACTCTACCATACAGGCCTGATTGATGTAGTTCTGCAAAGATGGTTGTTCTTCTGGAAGGTTCTCCTCTCTCCACAGAGACATGCTGGAGCTCTGTCAGAGTGACCATCTGTTTTTTGCTACCTCCCTGACTAAGGCCCTTCTCCCCTGATCACTCAGTTTGGCCGGGTGGCCAACTCTAGGAAGAGTCCTGCTGGTACCAAACTTCTTCCATTTATGGATAATGGAGGCCACTGTGCCCATTGGGACCTTCTGCAGAAATGTTTCTGTACCCTTCTCCAGATCTGTGCCTTGATACATTCCTGTCTCAGAGGTCTACAGACAATTCCTTGGACTTCATGGCTTGGTTTGTGCTCTGACATGCATTGTTAACTGTAGGACCTTATATAGACAGGTGTGTGCCTTTCCAAATCATGTCCAATCAACTGAATTTACCACAGGTGGACTCCAATCGAGTTGTAGAAACATCTCAAGGATGATCAGTGGGAACAGGATGCACCTGAGCTCAATTTTGAGTGTCATGGCAAAGGCTGTGAATGCTTCTGTAAATGTTTTTTTTGTTGTTTTTTATTTTTAATACATTTGCAAAGATTTCAAACAAACTTCTTTCGCGTTGTCATTATGGGGTATTGTTTGTAGAATTTGGAGGAAAATAATGAATTTAATCCATTTTGGAATAAGGCTATAACATAACAAAATGTGGAAAAAGTGAAGTGCTGTGAATACTTTCTGGATGCACTGTATAACACCTGCACTGTACTTGTATAGCATGTTTCTAAGACCTTCTAAAGCCAGACAGAGATATTTATTACACTGGGGATCACAGGGATCGATCCAACACATGAGGTAGAGCTTTGTCCCCACTGGCTTCACTTTTGTTATGAAAGGCTCGTAAACTCTTCAGGAAGGTTGGTGAGCAGCCGTGATTTTAACAGCACTCTAATGCCAAGAAAAACCATTTAGCTTCCACCACATGCCGAGAGCGTCAGTCTGCTCTTCCCTCTTCTTCTTCTTCTTCTTCTTCATAAGCCGACTCTTCTTTGCGCTCCAAATCAAAGTTCTGCATGGAATAAATTAGCCGTCATTCACTGTAAAGTGCCGCAACACGATATAGCTATATAACAATTATAGCTGGGTCACACACCTCCAGTTCTCTCATGACCACATCCATAAAGTCACTGGAGTTCTTCTTGTAAGACAAAGCCATGTTTATCGCATCTTTGAAAACCTGCAGGCAGATTTAGGATCATTAACGTGTCACTGTGTGAACATCGATCAACCGATCAGAATTCGTCTTAAAGAACCGACATGCTAGAAAAGAAAATCCTCCTCAAAATGAGAACCTGTTTTAGTAGCATATTAGGACCATCTGATCTGAAAGTTAGAGAGTTTGCATTTGTATCTATGGGGAATCAAATAAAGAAGGCTTCCTGTATCATTACAAGTCTTCTTGATGTTGTTGCTATTGATTCTTTCATTTATGTTTCAATCGGGGGAAAAAAACAAAAACTTGTCGATTACAGTCCAGACAACATTCAGGTGTATAAACAGTCTAAGCAAAGTCATCATTAACGTGAGTAATGTAAGCAATAAAACACTTTACTATAGGAAAATACTAAACGACGGGGCGGTGTGATGCCATTACCGCTCCAAACTCGATTATTTTCCTATAACAGCACATCCCAAAGTGTTTTATTCCTCTTACATCACAGCAGTTTGCCAAAGTAAAGAATTTGTATTTATTAAAGAATGACATGTTGTAAGTTATTAGTTTAATGTCGTGGAACATCCATGAGTTAGTTCTCACTGTCACTGTTATCACGTTGTAACCACTACAAACAGTCATACTCTCACCAGCCTCTATTATTTTCTCTCTTATCACATCAAAACTACGCAGCTGGTCACATAACTGAGATACCACAGTGCACTTTCCCATGATGGAAATTTCTTCCAGAATTTGTTTTTTTACAGAAATTTTCACCACAGAAATACATATTTATAGTTAAATAACACATTATACAATTGCAATCAAAATTATCCAACCCCCATTACAAATCAAAATGTACACACTTTCAGCTGTTTCCGATGAACAGATCAAACAAAAGCAATTGAAATAGTTCAACACAACGAATGCTTCAAGTAGTTTCCCCAAATTCAACTGAAAATGCAACTTATAATGACTTCTCCAGTTTCAATATTATTCAACCCCTTCATGTCAAGTATCTTTAGTACTTAGTAGAGCACCGTTTTGCAGTTATGACCTGCTGCAAACGGGATGCATAGCCAGACACCAGCTTCTGGCAGCGTTCTTGAGGAATCTCACCCATTCATCATGAGCAATGGCCTCCAGTTCAGTAATATTCTTGGGTTTGCGTGCTGCAAACGCCTTCTTCAAATCCCACCAGAGATTTTCTATTGTGTTCAAGTCAGGTGACTGTGATGGCCCTTTCCAGCACTTCTTCTTTAACCAAGCCTTGGTGGAATTTGAGGTATGCTTGGCATCATTGTCCTGTTGGAAGGTCCAATGACGCCCAAGCTTCAGCTTCCTCACAGACAGCATGAGGTTTTCTCCTAGGATTTCCTGATACATCAATGAATCCATCTTGCCTTCCACACGCTGCAGGTTTCCAGTGCCAGAGGATGCAAAGCAGCCCCAGAGCATCACCGAGCCACCACCATGCTTGACTGTGGACAGAGTGTTCTTTCTTCATCCTTCGTCCTCCAGACATACCGCTGATCCATTGTGCTGAAAGGTTCCAGTTTTGTTTCATCGCTCCACAGAACAGAATCCCAAAACTTCTATGGCTTATTTATATGATTTTGAGCTGACTTTTCTTGTGCTTTTGGGTCAGTAGTAGTTTACGTCTTGGAGTTCCGGCATGGAAACCTTCTGCGTTTAGTACGCGCCTTACTATGCTCACTGAAACCTCAATGCCTGTTGCCACCAAGTCTCGCTGCAGGTCTTTTGCAGTTACTCGAGAGTTTTTCACCACCTGCCTTCTCAGAAATCTGGTTGCAGACATTGATAGATTCCTTTTTCTGCCCCGTCCAGGTATTTCATAAATTTCTGTCCCTAGCCAGTTCAGGTATGTCATGTGTTCCAGCTCAAGCACACTTGGTGCAACTAATGAAGCCCTCGATTCATCAGTGTGTGTTTTGCATATCTGTGTTGTTGTGAAGGTTTCTATTCAGGGGGTTGAATAATTTTGAAACTGGAGAAATCATTATAAGTCGCATTTTCAGTTGAATTTGTTGAAACCACTTGAAGCATTCGTTGTGTTGAACTATTTCAACTGCTTTTGCTTGATTTGTTCATTGCAAACAGCTGAAAGTCTGTAAATTTTAACAATAAACCTGATTTGCAATGGGGGTCGAATCATTTTGATTGTAATTGTACATCAGTTTTATATCTGAAAGGCTTAGATTACAGTATTTGAAGCGTTCACCATACAAGTCCATGTGCAAGATGTTACTATAGCGACGATAATGTATTAAAATGCACACATTAATATAAACCTGTGATTTATCTTGCACTACTTTCAGAGCTGCTGTTATAGAAAATTAATCAACACCTTCACATGAGTTTAAATCACACCTTGACCACGTTAGTCCCATCAGCAGCAGATACGAAGTAGAAAGGCAGTCCCTGCTTCTTAGCAAAGTTAAAGCTCTTCTGTGTCATTCTCATGTCAGCTTTACACAGTCCACAAACACAGATTTGAGAGAGAGAGAGAGAGAGAGCGATTGAGAATATATACATCAACGTGGCAGGAAAAGTAAACATTTCCAATATTCATTAGAAACAACTTGAAAATGAAGCTCAGCATTTCCTCACCATCTATTTTATTAGCCACCACCAGACAGGGAATTTCAGGTCTGTATTCTCTCAGCTCTTTATACCAGTTGGAAAGATTCTTGTATGTCACTTTCCTCTGAACGTCAAAGACCTATAAACAAACATTGACACACTGCTCATTTCTGCTGAACATGTGGGAATGAGTACACTGCCTATGATAATGCCTACACCAGAGGGTTCCCAAACTAGGGGTCATGACCCCATGTGGCATCACTTGATTTATAAATGTGGTCAAGAGAGAATCTCACAATCTCTTCATTGGTTTCATTCTATTATTCTACAAATGAATATTAGAGAAATTCCAAGACAGATATTTGTGTGCTAATATTTTGAAAATGTTACTGGGAGTCACATTCAGACAAGCCATGTTTGAATTAAAAGTATACATGTTATTTTACACACTCCACTACCATAGATCAGCAATAAAAATTGACATTTTCCCCCGTCCATCTACCTCCGCTAAACACCTTAGGGTTGTGTCTCAAATCACATACTTACATTCTATTCTAGACTGCTACTGAGTACCAACACTAACCGGGGTTTCCTATTACAGTTAGTGTTTGTAAATTCTTTCGAATG
>NC_071284.1:29126046-29193546 GCF_001660625.3 Ictalurus punctatus
TCGTAAATCCCTCTCTCCCTCCCCTTCTCCCTCTCTCTCCCTCGGTGAGTCTCAGTTAGGATGTTTCCATGCAACGAGACGCTTTAGTGACGCAGCCGGAAACGCACTTCATCGTTCACCAAAAACATGTATCCCAAACGCTTTTCTGTACCCTATATATGAGCACTACATCTACTGTATAAAACAACACTAACTTAGCCTCCCT
This sequence comes from Ictalurus punctatus, assembly GCF_001660625.3. Classification (NCBI taxonomy): domain Eukaryota; kingdom Metazoa; phylum Chordata; class Actinopteri; order Siluriformes; family Ictaluridae; genus Ictalurus; species Ictalurus punctatus. The sequence goes on from NC_071284.1 coordinate 29,126,252, forward strand.
ATCTAGTGCACTATATATATAAAGAGAGCCATTTCGGATGCAACCAGTCTTTCTAATAAGCGTCTCGTTCACACAGCGCCTCTAGCGGTACAAGGAGGAACTGCTCAGGAACACAGCCGATAAATACATTTCTATTCCATATTAACCCTTTCATTAATTATTTATAGGCATGTCCAAATACTTTAGATTTTCTATCTTTAATTTTTGCTTAAAATGGCATGATGTATGAAGTTTGAGTCTGTCTAAATGTATGAAGTTTGAGTCTGTTAAAAAAGCTAAAACAGTATGCCTGGAATAATAATAAGAAATATTGTTTCTGAACATACAACATTTACAACACTGGAACTAAATTATTACATGAAGTTATTCAGATTAACATGATCATTTCGCTCTTAAGAGATTCCTTTCTCTTAAGAGTACTTTCTTGTTTGTCTCGTGTTTGTGTGCTAGTTTTCTACAGTTCTAATCGTCTTCCTCACTGCTGCTCCAGCTCCACCCTGACCACAAACCATGATCAATGTTTCCATCTGTTTCTAACCGGTTCACACTGGTGTTATGTTTACATGCTTGTGTACCAGGAACGTGAGCAGTCAGAACAAAATACTTTAAATATCATCCCTGAGGCTGTCATGATGGCGCAGCAGGAAGCTTCAGGGGGAGTGGCTACTCTAAAATGCTCCTAGGTGTGAATGAATGTGTAAAAGAAGAGTGTTCCCAGGATAGGGCCCAGATCCACATCAACTCTGACCAGGATAACAGTTTCTAAAGTTGAACAAAGGAACAAATAAATGAACAAATGAATGATTGAATGATTTCTGAGTCTACACCAGAAAATAAAGTTAAGTGGTAAAGTTAAAGTCGTATTGCTATCAGTTCTTCACTGGCTACCTTATTCCCTTCTTCATGAGTGGCTTGTGCAGCAAGACCTGTCCTCACACAAACATCACTACTAATAGTCTGTTTTAGCATTCAAACTCATTCATAAGGATTACTAGGATTTTTAACTGGCATGTCTTTGAAAATTAAATATTTCTGCCTATATCCAATGGGCTCCAAAAGTCTAAGAGCTCTAGTGAAATGTTTCTGTTTGACATTCTTTTTTCAATTTAACACAAGGGAATTCATTACAAATGATATTATCAGCAATAACTTGCTTATATGATCTAAATATGTGCAAATAAGGCAACACCAACATTTGGAGAGCAGGATAATTTTGGAAGTAAATTGTTAACCATAATTGTTAAGCAGTGACTATGCCTTGTCTGCTACATAGTATGTTCTAATCATGTTAAATAAACTATGTGAGATGTTACAATAATAAATCCAGAAATGTCATGAGAGAAAGGTTTGAAAGGTTTTAACTCTGAGTGGCCTGTATGATGTACTCTTTGTACTCTTAATCCACCTTCTCTGAACATGTGCTTGAGATGTTGTCAACAAAGTTTTCACATGCTTTTTTGCTTTGCAGTGATAGATCGTTTGCTAGATGTTTATATACCATACTGGTGCTACGGGGCTACTGGTGCCCATGTGTCTGAACTCTGTGAGCATCTTGTGGTTAAATCAAGGTCAGGTACAAACAAACAGATGGTACAATCACTGATAAGTATAGAAATGACCCTCTTTAGAAGCAAGGTTTAGATATAGAAATTTAACAAAGGATAATAAAGACGTTGGAGTCAATTATAAAAGCAAATGGTTGGTGTAGAACGTAGTCAAGCATATTTAGATCACATTCAAAGGGCGTGTGTAATCTTTTGGATTTAACGTGAACTAATCATTTTTCACTAGTAATTTCTTAACATTCCTGTTTGAGCCTTCTTTTATTACTTGTGATGATGAACAATCATTTATGAATCATAACATGCTGAATATCTTATTGGTTAAAAAAAAAAGGTAATTTCTTTGTCTTTATTTTATTTAAGGTTGTGCAAACATGAACTCTATTTGAACTGTATACTAATCATATATTATACTGTATATAGTCTGGAATATTGAGTATGCTACATAACATGCAAAATACATAGCAATAACAACCAACTCAAAGAGGCACATGGACAGCTTTACAACTGAGATGATCCAAAAACTGTTCCGAGTTAAAATGTATGAATCCATCTTACATGATTATGTGCTTGACGTGTTACAAATTGACACACTTTTCACACACTTTTTTCCTTTGGTGCACCATTTATTGGTTCACTGTTATTGTTTTTTTTGTTGTTGTTGTTTTTTTGTGACTGCTTTGATTGCATTTAATCCTAAGGGTGTGCAAACTTTTGAATTCAGCTGTATAGTAATGTAGTACAAAGTGCACATGTAGTATTGAAAGCAGTACAATATGGACATCTTCTGTTTACTTATTAAATCATCAGTTTAAAAAAAAAGTTTATCTAAATTATTACAATAAATGATTCAAACTAATGTAATAATACAACAAAGATTCTCAGAGAACTTTTTCTTGGTTGTCTCCTGTTTATTTTCTCTAGTTTTCTACAGTTCTTCCTCACTGCTGCTCCAGCTCCACCCTGACCATAAGCCATGATCAATGTTACCATCTGTTTCTAACCAGTTCACACCGGTGTTATGTTTACACACTCGTGTACCGGGGACAAGAGCAGTCAGAACAAAATACTTTAAATATCACAGCAGGTAGCGTTGCCAACTCAGGGTGTGAATGAAAGTTTAAAAGAAGAATGTTACAAAGGATATGGTCCAGGTTCACCTCAACTCTGACCAGAATAAAGCAGTTACTGAAGATGAACGAATGAATGAATAAAGGAATGGATTAATGAATGAACGATTCTACAGCAGAACATAAGCTGACAAAGCTAAAGTTGCATTGCTATCAGTTCTTCACTGGATACCTTCCGCTTGAGTGGCTCTGTTCATTACACATGATTTCATGGATACTTTCAGGATCATACACACAGAATCATACAACTTTAAAACATTCTTATCATCATAACCTTCTTCCACTTACCTTCCAATATCAAATAACATAGAATTGTGTACAGAAACTTTATCTGATTATGTTCACATCCTCAATATTACATATTGTTTGATGTTTTATTCAAGCTCCAAGCAGACTTTCTCTTAATTCAGTACAACATTTGGGCCAAAGTTCAGGGAACTACTCAGAAAACAGTTCAGTGAGTGCAAATGATCAGTAAGTGTTACAATGTACATTTATCACGTTATCTTGACAATTAATCTGTTCTGTTCTGTTCTCAAAGTATGTCCCCTGTCAACATTTTAAACATACCATGTGATTTGCACGTACGCTGCACGATCAGCTTCTATTACAGTATAGTGTATTCAATTAATTTGTATTCTAGGACAGGAAAAAGTCAGTCAACACACAAGATGTAAACATAGCAAAGAATGCGAAGTATTTAATTCAGCGAACACAAATAAACTTCACGTTCACAAAGCAAATATACTTTTCCCGTGTTGATCCGGTGTATTATGTTCTGACTCATAATGGATTTGACATGAGCCGGTACTACAAACTCGGCAGCAGATTTAAAAATATAAAACCATCAAAACTGGTATTCAAAATCTGCACTGAAAATACAACGATATATAATATAAATTCAATTTAGAAATAGAATTACAATTTATTGTCAACTTCTATCACTGGATTCCCACTCTAATTAAACCGTTAAGAAACAAATTATCATGTATTGTGAATGCACTGGGGGACAAAGAAGAAGGTTAGTCTTCCAGAAAGCAAATCAGTCAAAAAGATTAGCATATTTGCATACTTCTGTGTTTTCATGTGCATACTTGTGTCTATCCAATAGAACTGTTCACACTGGCTCCACCCCACAGCTCTGTATTTAGTATAAAACTAAGCAGAAGAGACACATTCTCAACTATCTCTACATGCGACAACATGGCTTCCAGACCCTCTCTGACTGAAGATGATTTCTCCTGTCCTGTGTGCTATGACATCTTCAGGGAGCCTTTACTCCTGTCCTGCTCCCACAGCATCTGTAAAAGCTGCCTGCACACTTTCTGGCAGGAGCGAGGAGCTCAAGAGTGTCCCATCTGCAGGACCGTGTCCTCCACCCCTGAGCCTCCATTGAACATCGTACTGCACAACATGTGCGAGGCGGTACTGAAGGAGCGGAACCGGAGGATGTCAGTGGAAATGGAGGGGCTCTGCAGTATACACCATGAAGTTCTTACCCTGTTCTGTGTAAAGGATCAGAGGCCTCTCTGCACCAAGTGCAAGGACTCCACATTACACAGCAGGCACACTGTCTGCTCCATACGGGAAGCATCACAAGACCTCAAGGTATGGAGGTAGTTTCTCAGGATTAACATAGAATATCCAATACACATTCTCGTTATACATTTACACTGTTGGTTTATGAGAACAGTTTTTACTGTTCGTCACTATGAGTAGTACAGTGTTTGACAGATGAAATGTGTACTTAAGTAATTCTTTAAACACGTAATCTTTAGTTGAGTCCTTTAGTAGTCAAATGTTCTGTTAAACAGGTCCTCCCAGAACGTCGTATTTGACAGCATAATATTAAAGAGAATCTTACACAATACACAGTGACAGAACAATTCACCTACATAAGGTGTTTAGTTACTTTGAGTATTTTCTTTTGTCTACCACATGCGGAACTTTGCAAACAACTTTGCAAACAACTTCACCATGTATCAGGCACATACACATACTATATCCTATAGTTAAAAGAATGACCAAAACAATTGACACTGATTTAATGTAACCAGAAGCAAGTGAGTGATCATCGTATTAACAACCAGCAGCTCATAAAACAGCCAGAAATTTGATCAAGTGAAACTGAAATATAAGTAAATATGAACTTCATTCATTTCAGCTGTACAGAAAACGGTCAATCAACTTTCGTACTTGTATCATATCTCCATGGTGCCCAGCAATTATTGAAATTGAATAATTGTACTGTTAGTTAATCCCCAACCCCAGAACGCCCCCCTCCTCCCTCCAAAAAAAAATACAACTTTTTATTTATTTAATTTTTATCTAGATATTCAAAGCACTTACGATTCTCGAAGGGCTCGTCTTCTCTGATCTAATAACCACACATGTTATTCGCATTTTGGCTTAAAGCATCCAGTCAAACTGATCCATGTAAAAAGCTCATCATCCGCTGTGTCAAACCTAATTTCATCAGTTAAAACCGTGTACTTTTTACTTTTTAATACCCGAGTACATTTAAAAGTAGCAACTTTTAGACTTTCACTTGAGTGCATTTTTGGCTGGATGCTTCCACTTTCATTAAAGAAAGTTTTTGAAACACTTTTCAAGTATAATTTCTCAGTATGCTTGGTTCACACTTGCCTGTGCATTCCATAATTCCTTTTGTCAGTAAATCACATAAAAACAATTAGCTAAGTGTTTAATTATTATATACATTTCACTATTGACCTATTTGAAATAAATGACAATTGAATGGCGTTACCAATTGTAAACACACACCTGGGGGAAATAATATTACACCAAGATATGTGATATTAGAATGCAGCAAGTTATAACTGTGCAGCAAAGAAATGGTTAGGTCTGGGAACCGCAAAAGCTGCTGAGCTGATATGTACATGCATTTCCTACATACACAGGCAGCATGCTACTTACATACAGATACAGATTTTCAAATAATAATAGTAATAATAATAGTAATGGTTCCTTGTTTCACCCCTATGCAGCATGTTCTCCAGATGAAACTGAAACCCTTACATGAGAAGATTAGAATCTATACGGACTTCAGACAATCCTGTCTTAATACTGGAGAGCACATTAAGGTGAGGACTAAAATGATTTCAAGTGTACATTACTTATTCCAATAGAAGACATCTACACCAACTAGGACAGCGTGGCTGACCAATTAGGCTGGGCTATAGTTGGTCAAAGTACAGTATGCCCCTGTATGTATACAGTAGCTGCACGTGATAAACTGACAACTCGATACTGTATACTGTACACTGTATATTTCTCTAGAAACAAAGCAAAAACACAGAGACAATGATCAGGAGGGAATTCGAAAAGCTTCACCAGTTTCTCTGGGATGAAGAGGAGGCCAGAATAACTGCACTGAAAGAGGAAGAGGAGCAGAGAAGTCAGACAATGAAGAAAAAGACTGACAAGATCACAATTCAAATATCTAGTGTATTGGATACCATCAATGCCGTTGAGAAACAGATACAAGGAGAAGATTTGTCATTTCTTCTGGTAAATGAGCTTTTGTTCAATAATAGTACTATAATTACTACTATACTATAGTATCATTCAATAATTTGCTCTTTTGGCAAAATTAACACTGAATTTATATTTCTTGATTTGTAGAACTACAATGCTTCACTTGAAAGGTGAGCAAAACACAGATTTCCACAGTTTTGGTCTCCTCTGTTATTCTCACTCCAAACTAACTGCACTCCATGTCTTTCTAAATTTCTGAATTTTCTTCTAGAACTCAAGCCAAACTAGAAAATCCAGAGAAATTATCTGGAGTTCTGATCAATGTGGCAAAGCATCTGAGCAACCTGAGCTTCCAAGTATCAGAGAAGTTGCACGGCTTTGTACAATACAGTGAGTACTAAGCATGATGCATTACAAATGTGAAACTATTACTGTTTACCTAATTCAGTTCTTTAAAAAAAAAAAAAAAGTGTTATAATTATCACAAGTTCATAAAAATGACCATAGATCACTCTCACCATCTCTGTCTTCTTTCTCACTTTAGCCCCTGTTTCACTAGACCCTAACACTGCCCACGCTGGCCTCATAGTGTCTGATGATCTGATCACGGTGGCGTATAAAGGCGAACTTCAGCAGCTTCCTGATAACTCAGAGAGGTTTGAGGGTTATGTGAGCGTCATAGGCTCTGAGGGCTTTAATTCAGGCACACACTGCTGGGATGTTGAGGTTGGAGACAACACAGCCTGGGCCGTGGGTATCATCTCAGAGTCTGTGTGTAAGCAGAGCGAGAACCACTCACGGTTTGGTATATGGTATATAGGTTTCTCTAATGGCAAATATGGTAAAGGATATGCACCTGAGATCGTGACCCCTCTGCGGGTTAACAAGACAATCCAGAGGATAAGGGTTCAAGTGGACTTTGACAAAGGCAAAGTGATCTTTACTGACTCAGCCCGTAACATCTGTCTGCACATCTTCAAACAATCTTTTAGGGAGAGGGTTTTCCCTTACTTTTACAGCCACTGCAAACTCCATCCTCTGAGAATATTACCAGCAAAATCTTCAATGCCCATTAAGATACACAGTTAGATAATACCAGACACCAAAGCTGTCTCTCTTTAAATGGTATCTTATTATGTACATTGCAGATGAACAGTCTATTCCCTACCAAAAAAAAGCCAAATGTGTGTGTATTATATATATAATGTATGTACATATATCTCACAGGCCACTTTAATGAGAGCACCTGTACACCTGCTCACTCATGCAATTATCCAATCAGCAAGTGCTGCAAAGTGCTGAACTTCCCTGCAGAACAGTCTACAGAGTTTATACAGAATGATGAACAAAAAAACATCCAGTGAGTGGTAGTTCTGCAGGTGGACAGATGATAATGGCCTCTGTCATTTGAGCAGACAGGAAGGCTACTGTAACTCAAATAGCCACTCTTTACAACTATGGTGAGCAGAAAAGCATCTCAGAATGCACAACATGGCTTGGCAGGTGAACTACAACAGCAGAAGATAATGAGTCTTTGTTTGTCACTTATACAGTGCAGCACAGTGAAATTATTTTCTTTGTATACCCCAGCATGTTAGGAAGTTGGGGTCAGAGTACAGGGTCAGCCATGATACAGCGCCGCTGGAGAAGAGAGGGTTAAAGGCCTCGCTCAAGGGCCCAACAGTGGCAGCTTGGCAGCACAGGGGCTTGAACCCCCGACCTTCCGATCAGTAACCCAGAGCCTTAACCTTCAAGCCATCACTGCTTTTTATTATTATTATTATTATTATTATTATTATTATTATTATTATTATTATTATTATTATTATTATTATTATTATTAAAAGATCCCACTGGGTTCCACTTCTGTCAGCCAAGAACAGGAATCTGAGGCTACAACAAAGGCGCCACACCCACACACATACACACACTTATGTACTCATTCACATCTCGGGGAATTTTCAAATGAGGCAATGCTACCATTCAGCACAGTAAGTAGTGTGTTCTGCAGATGGGTGCACTGGCTATACTAAATTGCCCTTAGATGTGTGTGTATGAGTGTGTGGATGGTGCCCTGTGATGGACTGGCAGCTCCCAAGGGTGAGCTCTCCTGCCTTGCACACAGTGAATGAAATATATAGGTGCCTTGCAACCCCATTGTGAAACCCCAAAATTAGTTATTTTGGAAAGTGACATGATAACATTTTTTTGTTTGCTAATAAAGAATTACATATCATTAGCATATGTTGTCTGTAGCTGAGTTTATGGCCCTAGTTCTTTTTGCAAAACATTAAATTTAATTAAAGTCCACAAGAATATTTTAACTTATAAATTCGGATTCTAAATTCATTTGGTGGGCCAGATTATAAAATTTATCAGGCCAGTCCCAGCCTAAGGGCCATAAGATTCTCATGCCTGATTTAAAGTGAACAAACACAGTATTGAGAGACTATTCAGAGAGTATTGAGAGAGTATTGGGAGTTTCCAGAAGTTAAGGGATATTCTTGTTTCTCTGAATTAATTGCAAGTAAAAAATAAAGAACATTACTGTGGTGTGGGAACTATGTATAAGCCAGCTTTAAATTTGATGATCAAGCTGTTCAATAACCTAATCAGACAAATCATTTTCATGTTAAAGACAAATTATTCAATCGCGTTTCAATTAAGTTTCTTGTTACTGTGATCTTTCCATTATTTTGCCTTGTGTGGCACAATCATTGATTGTAAATTACATTTATTTGACTTGAAGATTACTTACTGTGCTTGGATAATTCTTCTTGAATAAAGTCCTAAAGCTGATATTCATCATCGTCCTTGTGTATTGTAGTTGGTACACCATCTGTCAAACATGGTGGAGGAAGTGTTATGGCATGGGCATGTGTATCAGGATGAATTCTGGAGTGTATAGAGCTATACTTTCTACTCAGATTCGGTCAAATACTGCAAAACCAACAGAACAGTACAGTTCACATTATAGATGGATAATGACCCAAAACATACTGCAAAAGCAACCCAAGGGCTTCTTAAGGCAAAGAAATGTAATGTTCTTAAATGGCAGAATCAGTCACCTGACCTCAATCCAATTGAGCTACTTTTCACTTACTGAAGGCAAAACTGAAGACAGAAAGACCCACAAACAAGCAGCAACTTAAGGTGGGTACAGTAAAGGCCTGGCAAAGCATCTCAATGGAGATCTTTGCTGATGTCTGTGGGTTCCATCCTTTTAAGTATTAAAAATAATCCTTATAGAGTCCTTATATTTATGATTATGTCCAATTACTTTTGAGCCTGTGAAAATGGAGGGACTCTGAAAAATGGCAGTAATTCCTAAATGGTTAATGTAATATTTTTTTGTAAAAGCCATTGAATTAAAGCTGAAAGTGTTCATTCGATCACATCGGGATTGCTTTAGTTCAAATCTATTGTGTAAAGTAAGAAAGTAAGTACATTTTATTTATAAAGCACATTTAACACAGCAAAGCTGACCAAAGTGCTGAACAGAGTAAAGAAAAGTAAAATAAAAAACAGAATAAAACCAAATAAAGACAGACAACAGACAATAGTAAAAATTTGATTAAAATGCCTGGGAGAATAGATATGTTTTCAGCCTCTTTTTAAAAGTGGTCATTGAAGGTGCAAGGCAGATATCCAGTGGCAAATGATTCCATAAATGAGGTGCAGCAACTGAAAAAGCTCTATCCCCCTTAGTTTTTAAATGGGCTCGAGAGACATACAGAAGAAACCTGTCAGAAGATCTTAGAAATCTGTTAGATGAATGTGTTGTAAGAAGATCTTTGAGATAACAAGGAGCTTGATCATTAAGATTTTTAAAGACAAACAACAGAATCTTACATCGAATCCTAAAATGGACCGGGAGCCAATGGAGCGATGCTAAAATTGGGGTGACATGATCAAATTTCTTTGCCTTGGTCAACAGCCTTGCAGCTGCATTCTGAACCATCTGGAGACGAGCAAGAGATGACTGAGGAAGACTGAAATACAGTGAATTACAATAATCTAAGCACGAATGGATAAAAGCATGAATAACCTTCTCCAAATCTCGGAAAGACAAAAATGTTTTAAGTTTAGAAATAATCCATAATTGATAAAAAAAAAAAATTAAACTATTCTTAACGACCAAATTTATTTGCTTGGTTAAGCATAATTCTGAGCCCAGGATGATACCAAGGTTCCTATCATAAGAAATTGAGGGGAAGTGATTACGAAGCTCATTTTTCAGACCATCTCTCAATCTCAGAGTACCAAAAACAATTATTTTGGTTTTGTCTTCATTAAGTTGGAGAAAATTATTTGTTGAACATTTTTTAATATCGTCAAGACAGTCCAACAGTGGTTGAATGGAGTCACCAGCTTTCAACGGTATGTACAACTGGTTATCATCAGCATATAAATAAAAAGAGACATTAACCACACATATTGTGGTTGTGTACGGAGGCAATATTACGAAAATTGCATCACTGTCCGAATACTTATGGACCCGGCTGTATCTGCTCTTTAATTTCACCGCTCTTTTAAAAATATTTGTTAATTCACACACTTGAGAAGATCTTACAAATTAACATTAACTTTAACTTTTAGTTGGCATTTTCTAAGCAGACAAAAAATATATTTTTACACACTAAACATAGAAATTCAATGTTATCAGATTCTACTTACCCAAATCAGATAATGCAGAATTGTTTACAGAAACAAACCCTTATACAGATAGGTTTATAACCTCAATATTACCGATTTCCACATCTATAATACAAGCATATTTACTCTTACTTCAGTACAATATCTGTGCCAAAGTTCAGGTCACATCTGGGTAAAAGGTCATGGTGTAGAAAATAATTTTTTTATTATCGCAATGTCCATTAATCAAGTTATCTTGACAATTAATCTCACTGTTCCATTCTTAAAATATGTCCCCTGTCAACATTTCATACATACCATATCATTCGCACGTAGGCTTCCAGATTTTCTGAGCCAGAAATGATGTCCTCTATGATCTTAGGTGTGATTCTTTATAATCTAAAACATGAAAGAGTTAAAGACAGCACTCACAGGTTAAAAATGGAAAGGAATCTGAAATACTCTAGTATAAGTACTACAAACAATCTTCATATGCAGGCTGGAAATAGACATTTCTGGAGTTGAGCTGTTACATTCTGTTACAGGTTTATCATGAACCATTAAGTTGCTTTTGCTATGATGAACTGAACATCCAAAAACATGTTGTTTAAAGTCTATTTCTATTCATTTAATTACTTATTAAATGTCTCGGTTAGAAGTTTATAAATTCAAACATCAAGTTGACTTAAATAGTTCTATTTTTGCAGGGTTGCTATGTTAATCTCTACATTAACTTTTTTTAAACAGTTGTAACATGAATCTAATGGCTAATCATTAGTGCAAACAGTTCTGTCTCTCTCTCTCTCTCTCTCTCTCTCTCTCTCTCTCTCTCTCTCTCTCTCTCTCTCTGTTTGTGTGTGTGTGTGTGTGTGTGTGTGTGTGTGTGTGTGTGTGTGTGTGTGTGTGTTTGTGTCCAGTGTGACTGTTCACACTGGCTCCACCCTACAGCTCTGTATTCAGTATAAATTTCAGAAGGCTACCAGGACAGACAGATGCTCCACTGCCTCTACATGCAACAACATGGCTTCCAGACCCTCTCTGACTGAAGATGATTTCTCCTGTCCTGTGTGCTGTGATATCTTCAGGGAGCCTTTCCTCCTGTCCTGCTCCCACAGCATCTGTAAAAGCTGCCTGCACACTTTCTGGCAGGAGCGAGGAGCTCTAGAGTGTCCCATCTGCAGGACCGTGTCCTCCACCCCTGAGCCTCCATTGAACATCGTACTGCACAACATGTGCGAGGCGGTACTGAAGGAGCGGAACCGGAGGATGTCAGTGGAAATGGAGGGGCTCTGCAGTATACACCATAAAGCTCTTACTCTGTTCTGTGTAAAGGATCAGAGGCCTCTCTGCACCAAGTGCAAGGACTCCACATTACACAGCAGGCACACTGTCTGCTCCATACGGGAAGCATCACAAGACCTCAAGGTATGGAGGTAGTTTAACATTTTAAATACAATGCAATACATATTTACTTGTATCTTTAGTTTTTAATGCTTCACATTTACAATTGGCTAATGTTTTAGAGCAAATATGTAAACTTCAGTCATGTTTAAAGAAAGATATTCTTTGCAGAGCCCATGGAGTGCAAAGTCCTGTCAAACGAGTCCTCCCAGACTTTTGAACTTTCTGCCTTGCTAATAGAAAGACAAAAGGCTGATTTTGACAACATAATTTTCCTGAAAGTCTTGCGCAATGCACATGTTCAGATATTTGAGACATAGAAAAAGTATTGGTTTGCTGATCTGTTACACAGTATTTATTTTTGTAATATTTCCTTGTTTTAACCCCCCTTGCAGCAGGCACTCAAAATGAAACTGAAGCCCTTACATGAGAAGATTAAAATCTATGAGGACTTCAAACAGTCCTGTGTTAATACCAGAGAGCATATTAAGGTGAGGACCAAGAGTACTTTAAGTACTGTTATATTTCAATAAAGATATTTACATATACTCTGTATCTATCTCTCTCTCTCTCTCTCTCTCTCTCTCTCTCTCTCTCTCTCTCTCTCTCTCTCTCTAGAAGCAGAGCCAACACACAGAGGCAATGGTCAGGAGGGAATTCGAAAAGCTTCACCAGTTTCTCTGGGATGAAGAGGAGGCCAGAATAACTGCACTGAAAGAGGAAGAGGAGCAGAGAAGTCAGACAATGAAGAAAAAGATTGACAAGATCACAATTAAAATATCCAACGTCATTGACACCATCAATGCCATTGAGAAACAGATACAAGGAGAAGATTTGCCATTTCTGTTGGTAAAACAGCAGACCGCATTTGTTTCAGCTACTACTTGTGAAATTATTGTATGGTTCATTTGTTCTTTTCGTACAATTAACACTGAATTTATATTTCTTTTTTTTCTTTGTAGAACTACAACACTTCACTTGAAAGGTGAGTAAAACATAGACTGTTTTTTGGTCTCCTCTTTTATTCTCATTCCAAACTAAACTTTCTAATTTTCTTCTAGAACTCAAGCCAAACTAGAAAATCCAGAGAAATTATCTGGAGTTCTGATCAATGTGGCAAAGCATCTGAGCAACCTGAGCTTCCAAGTGTCAGAGAAGATGCACGGCTTTGTACGATACAGTGAGTACTAAGGGTATTGTACTGCAAGTTTGTTTTTTTTTTAATGCTACTTATTCATAATTCAGTTCTTTTTTTAATTTTCTGAATTAGCTCAAGAAAACTTCCATGAAAAGTATGTAGTATATAGCTTTTTTCACGCCTCTTCGTTCTCTTTTTCCCTCTCTCTTTCTAGCCCCTGTGGTGTTTGACCCCAACACTGCCCACGCTGGCCTCATAGTGTCTGATGATCTGATCACGGTGGCGTATAAAGGCGAGCTTCAGCAGCTTCCTGATAACTCAGAGAGGTTTGAGGGTTATGTGAGCGTCATAGGCTCTGAGGGCTTTAATTCAGGCACACACTGCTGGGATGTCGAGGTTGGAGACAACACTGCCTGGGCCGTGGGAATCATCTCAGAGTCTGTGTATGAGCACAGAGAAAATCTCTCGCGGTTTGGGTTGTGGTATGTGGGCTTTTGCAATGACAAATACGGTAAAGGATATGCACCTGAGATCCTGACGCTGTTGCGGGTTAGCGAGAAGATTGATAGGATCAGGGTTACGGTGGATTTTAACAAGGGAAAGGTGATCTTTACTGACTCAGCCCGTAACATCTGTCTGCACATCTTTAAACAATCTTTTAGGGAGAGAGTTTTCCCTTATTTTTACAGCCACTGCAAACTCCATCCTCTGAGAATATTACCAGTAAAGTCTTCAGTGACCATTCAGATGGACAGTTAGATAATACCAGACACAATGACTTAACTCAGGCCAAACAATCATTTTGAGCAGTGGTGGCATCTTACTCAGAAAGTTATGAATTCAAATCCCTGAATTGCCAACCTGCTACTGATTGGTCATTGAGGAAGTCCTTAAATCCCTACAAGATATGCTGGATCCTAGTTTTCTAGCAGTACAATATTTCACTGTACTGTACAAACATGGATATGTGACAGTATAAAATTGAATGATCATAGAGCAGGCTTGTCCAATCTTCTCTGGAAACCGCCGGTGTGGGTGTAGGTTTTCACTCTACCCAAGCAGAAACCACACCTGAGTCTATTGAAAGCCAAGCTCGACTGTATAAACACCAGGTGGAATCAGGTGTGGCTCCTGCTTGATTGGAATGAAAACCTACACCCACACCGGCCCTTGGCAGAAAAGATTGGACACCCCTGTCAAGGACAATAGAAGAGTCAGGGACATTTGTGTAGCTAATAGCTGTCATGGGGGAGTGTCCATGGACGTGGATGCAGAACTTCTTTTAAAAAAACAGAACACAGGGAAACAGACACTAGGAACACCAGAAAACCAGGAAACACCAGGGAACCAAAACAACCAGAAACTAAGGAATACTATATAAACAAGGCTAGAAAATAATTAAACTATCAAAAAGACTATGTATAGTACAAATAACATCAAATGGAAAGGAGCGGGGTCCCCAGCCGAGACGGGAGGCGAAGCGACATCCCCAGCCGAGACGGGAGGCAGAGCGACGTCCCCAGCCGAGACGGGAGGCAGAGCGACGTCCCCAGCCGAGACGGGAGGCAGAGCGACGTCCCCAGCCGAGACGGGAGGCAGAGGGACGTCCCCAGATGAGCAAGGGAGCAGTGCTGTGCCAACAAGTTGGGGGGCGGGGTTGGGGTGGAAGGGTAAATTCACCAGCTGGGACGGGCGGAGGTTGACGGCTGTAATGGGACCATGAAGCAGAGCGATGTCCTCAGCTGAACAAAGCAGAGCGACATCCGCAGCAAGACAGGGAAGCAGGGTGACGACCTCAGCAAGACACAGAGGCGGAGCGACATCCTCAGTGGGGAGCCGAGGATCTCAGTGGGGCGGGGTACGAGTGCAGTGGCGAGCCTCCAGCTTCTAACCACAAACCGTCTCCTAATCCAGTCTATCCCACTGCCCCAAATGTACCTCCTATAGGTGAACCTCAAGAGCCAAAACCCACTCCCATCACAGCACTGGAGTTCTGTTGCATCCATGTGTAGCTGGAGCATTCTGTTAAGGGGGAGAGTCCATGGAGGCGGATATATGTGCAGAACTTTATTTTAAAAAAAAACAGGACACGAGGAACCAGAAAACCAGGAAACACCAGGGAACCAGAACAACTAGAAATACTTAAACTATCAAAAAGATAGAGTTGGGTACTCAATCCTGGATTCGGATTATGAACGAACGTACTCTCCCTTCCTGACAATGTGGCTTTTCTTCACACACCTGAAGTGCACACAGAAATCTGCCTCATCGTGTACCAAATGAACTCTATGCTCAATCGCTTCTGTGTTTTATCTCACCCAGCTCAGTTACATCTGGTGCCGCGCCAGAAGCCGCTTTGGTGATAACTGTGTAAAGATGGCACAGGAAAGTATGACTTATTACACTCAATGTTTACAATACCTTCCCTAGATTACTGTGAATGGTGTTAATTATATTGTGAGGCAGTCAGTTGTTACACCCAACAGTAAGAAAGAGAAGGGCTTATATATTTCGAGTTACATCGACAATTTTTAGGGTGAGTATTCTCATGCTATATCCGACTAGCGAATCTAGCTAAGTCTCTGTTTTCTATCAGTTAATTCCTGTCTTTGCATTATTTGTATTTATTTATCTAATTAAAATGTACTTTATACAATAAATTATCTGCACTTGCATCCACCTCCTCCTCCAGTCCCTGACAACTTGAGTACATGGTTCACTGTAATGGTACTTTTTTGAGTATAGTTAAATCATAGTACTTTTACTTGAGTTTGTTTTTTAAATAAAACATTAACCTTCATTATATTTACTTTTAATCACTGATGCAGACTAAAAAAAAATATAAAGATGCATTTAAACATATAAACATTGAAACATGTTCGGCCGAACTATTGTCTTCCTGCTGTTGATACCTTAACTTTCTGGAAGCCATTAATATAATTGTATATAATACTAATAATACTATAATAATAATAACAATAATACCTATAATAGCTGAATCATTGTAAAATGAATCTGAGTTTTGCTGGTAGTACACTTCACTATATATTTAATGCTATACAAAAGTAAAGTCGCTGGCTGAGATTCTACCGGAAATAATGATGAGTCTTTATTGATCACATATACATTACAGCACAGTGAAATTCTTTTCTTCACATACCCCAGCATGTCAGGAAGCTGGGGTCAGAGCACAGGGTCAGCCATGATACAGCACCCCTGGAGCAGAGAGGGTTAAGGGCCTTGCTCAAGGGCCCAATAGTGGCAGCTTGGCAGTGCTGGGGGTTGAACCCCTGACCTTCCGATCAGTAACCCAACGCCTTAACTGCCAAGCCACCCCTGCCCCATAATATGTAAGCAGCGTTTGTGCATAGAGACTATTAAATTCACTTTAGTGGCTTATTACGGTTGGACAGTCAAATAAATACACACATCATGTCAAAATGCAGGTCTGGCCGAGTATTCATGCAAACACAGTCGGTTATATCTTAAGTGAATGTAAACAGTTGGGAGTAAAAATTGTTGTAAAAATCGGAGCTGTGTCAATACAGTATATTGGATCAGTGCATGAGGTCTTAAAGTGACCAGTCTAATAAACAATTTAAAAAAGATTGTAGTCATATCGCCCGCCCCTAAACATTAGCATTTGGTGATTCCAGTCTTGAATTTCATGTGAAATGGACTTCTTAATGTAGTGAATATCATAAACCTGCTGATGGGGATTTTTTAAAATTCATTTTAGAAATTAAAATGAAAAAGGAAGAACAGGGCTGTGTTCAGAAATGAGTTTGTTGTGATTCATAGACAGATTAAAAGCAGTAATAAAGCATGAACCTTGTTATGACATGCTGCTGAATGTAACTCTACTCTGTACTCTCTATCTCTATCAAATAACTGAAATGTCAACTCGGACTTGAGGACACAAAATAGGGTGATACTATAACAAAACAGGTTATTTTGCATTTTTATACACTTGTAATATAATAAAAGTTCTACATATACCTCTACATCCCTTTTTATTGAAACTATTTTTTTTATTAAAAAAAAATATTAAATAGCAATGCCACAATATAATAGAGGTATTTTTTGTTACATTTATTTTGCAATTGGTTTGTGAAGGTTAAAATATTAATCTAACAGCTCAGTGTTAAGCTTACAATTGCAATTTTGAATCTTTTTTTTTAATTTAATTACTTTCTGGACTCTGCAGTTAAGGACTCGGACTTGAGTCCAACTCGGTCCCTTTTGGACTTTTGGTTAAGCACTTGGTCTCGACTCTGACCCAACACTACAAAAAGACTAAGTATAATACAAGGAAGGAAGGAAGGAAGGAAGGAAGGTAGGTAGGTAGGTAGGTAGACCATAACATAACCCGAACATACCGCTCCATCCACAAATGAAAGAAAACAGGGAACTTAAATAGGTTAACTAATAAAGAAAAACAACAGGTGAGCATGATAAAACAGGAAATCAGTGAGACAACAGAAGAAGTTCTGCAAGCACAGTCAGGGTGCCCCTAGTGGTCCACGATAGAATTGCACCTGGGAGCCATGATAATAGCTGTTTTGAAGTAGTGTGCCAATGCAAATTATCACAGTCAATAATAAAGCATTAAGCCATGAGAGAGTGTGTATTATATTGATTTTAACACAAACAAGCCTGTACTTCACTTTGCGTTCGGAAAACATCCTTACCCTGACCAGGATTTATTGTTTACTGAAGATGACTGAATGAAAGAATTAACTTTTGAGATATTAAATAACAGTAAAAGTAAAATAGTAGTGGATAGTAGACAATGTTAACTTTATTGTTATGTTACACGAAAAAGACATAAGTATTCAGCAGATGAATGGGAAATCACATCAGTCACACTTGTCTGACAGATCTAATGTTTCCTTTATCTTCTACTTTGCTATGGAATGACTGAGAGAAGACAATATCCTAAAACATGTATTTGCAAACACTGTAAAACATCTCCTGATTGGCAGACCGACTCTGAACCTCGCAGCACACGTGTTTTGCTATCAATACTTTGTCACATTGGTGTGGTATGATGCTTTTAATGTGAGCCTGCTGTTCTGAGACAGAGTCCTAATTTTTTTTTTTTAGAGGAATGCTAGCTGGTCTTGCAGGGCCATATGTACCTAAATATTAAGCATTATCTGTAAATGTAAAACAAAAATGAATATGCTAAATGTGTGACTAGGAGTTATGTAAATACAACCTATGTAATAACAAATTGCTGCTTGCCAAAATGTGTTTATGAGGCTGCGGAGATGCTGGATCATCTACCTCATAACTACTGAAGAAGCCTTCTAATATGCAGTGAACATCAATGTAGTCAGATGTACTGATTTTATCATGGGTTAGGAACACTGGGAGCCCTGGATGGGATGCCATTGCAATTCCATCACAGAGACCATACACACACACACACACACATACATTCACATTCACACAGTCACAATCAGAGGCAGGTAGTAACGCACTACATTTACTTCATTACACTTACTTGAGTAAAAAGTACTTTAAGAGTAGGTTTAACTGGCCATACTTATACTCTTACTCAAATTCATTTTTAATAACGTTACTTCGCTACATTCATGGCGTTCCGTTACTGTTAAACATGCATGAATATATACAGTATGTAGTTTTAATCATTTGTTTAGATCACATATAATGTCGTCTCTGTTGTTCTCTGTTGTCCTGTTTAAATGAAGATGCTGACAAGTTTGTGTTGTTAACATGCTGTGAAAATAAAGACAGTCAACTGTTAGGAAAACCTTTGTTTTTTTGGAGTGTGTGTGTGAGATTTTGTGTTGAAAATGTCAGGTTGTGTGTTATTATGCTCATCACAGGACTGGGATATGCTGCTTCATATTGAACCCAGGTTTGATATCGTATAAACAGAACAGACAGACTTTCAAAGAGAGGTGTGACTTATAGCTCTCCATGTAGTCCGAGATTCAGGATTTTTCCCTTCATTTTAATCAGATCCGAAGTAATTAGTAGCTTAATTGCTATTTGAGTCTTTTCATTGGGATAGTTTATTACTCTTACTCAAGTAATTATTAACATTATTAACCCAAATTATGTTTGGGTACTCTACACACATCTGGTCGCAACTGGGGGCAAATTGAGAATAGCTAATCCACCTACTGAGTTAGCACACGATTCACACACAGATATGTACATACAGTACTGAAGATTCTCCACAAGAGGGAGCTATTAACATTCAATAATCTTTGTGTAACCCAGGTAAAGGACTGTGCTGCATGACCAGGTTTCACATCACTGAGACTGTGTCCTTATTTACCATAAACACACACAAACCATTGTATTTAATATTTGACTTGTGTTCTGATTAGTTGTAGGATTAACCGCGAATAAGAAAAGCAAATAGTACTTGATCTCTCACCCAATGCGGAGTAATTTTTCCTATTCCGAGATGTTGCAATAATGTCAGAAATCTTGTTGTCTAATGCACGTTATGATTCATTTATATGTTCATTGTGTTGGGGAAGGAGATTTCGTTTAAAATAACTGGTTACCTACCTGCAGCTTGATGCAACAACATTTAACATTCATTTAAATACATTGTCAGAGACAGCAGACTCATTTGCAGCCAGGAAATCTTTACTTAACTGTACTCCACTCAACCGACAGAAATTTACATCCATACATTTAATTTTAAATAAATATAGCACATTGGTAAGAAATTGAATGATTTATGCAACACCACTGCTACTTCACGAAATGGTTTGTCATTTTAACTACTTACAAGCCACTTGATTTTGAACAAGGACACTATGTGGCAATGTTACTGATCAGAGCTGTTTGCCCTACGTATATATCTCTTCATATTGTACTGTAAGAACAACAAATGGATCAAACTGTTAGTTTTATTTAGAAACTGCACTCTAGACCGCTCTCAAAAAACATAAGCTGTGTATTTTCATGTTCTCTGGCTCAGATCAGTAGTAAACTGGCTTGCTAATTAATTTGTGGAAGGTTTATTTGAAGTGTTGCAGAGTTATTTAGGGAGTCTCTGCTGCTTCACAGTCTTTATTAAGAGAAAAGAGTGAGGTGATGGTTAATCAGCGATATCCAGGATCAGTGGGGCAGTGTACTCCGAGTGACGGATACCAAAGGAGAAGCTGGGAGCTTTGGTTCTTGTGAAGTTCACCTACAAAGATATATATGTATATATATCCATCAGTTTTTAAGGATAATTTATACCAACTAAATGTGCTCACAAGGTACAAACTGTCAGATATTCCTATACTTGTGAAGATATTTGGTCCCCACTAAGATATAAAAACATGCTTATTTTTAAGAGAAACTACTTTTTGTGAAGAAAAAAAATAATGTAAGTTACTGAAGTTAAGGATAGGGTTCAGTTTGGGCACTATGTCTATGTCTATGTCAATAGAAAGTCCTATATAGAAAAAAGATCTATGACCTACCTGCTCTGGATAGTGAGCTCCAGGCCCTGGCTTCTTGGTCGTATCACCAGGAAAGCTGTTGCGGCCGACAATGCTGTACTGCGGGGATTTTGGTCTGTACACGTTTGGATCCACAACTGTGTAAGTCCCAGGACCTGGTGTCTAAGAGAAGCATAGGAATTTATTATCATTAAAAAAACCATAGATCTCCAACGTTTCCTTTTTTTTTTTAACGTGTTTTTCACATGATTTTTACCTTCTTTAAATCTTCATGGAAGCTGCCAATATTGCTGCGGCCTCTGAGGGAGATGTTCGGGGCAGATCTTTTACTCACTGATTTTGGCCCGAGCACTGGGGGAAGCATGTACGCAGCAGGCCCTGGGTGGAGGAAAAACAGAATTAGTATACGCTAGAGGATAAGAATCTGCATCTGATGTGCGATTCATGCTGAGGTGTAGTGTGTACCTGGTGTTTGGTCATTACGAAACAATTTGGTCCGAGGGTGCAGTGAGTATGCAGGAGCAGAATAAAAGGTTGCTGTTGCTGATGTCTCAGGGTGATAAGTCCCTGCAAAAAAAAAGTTATTTATATATATAACTTATTCAATATATATATATATATATATATATATATATATATATATATATATATATATATATATATATATTGAGACTTTTCTTCAAGCTACACTTTACCGTACGTGTGTAAGCAGGTTTATTGTGTGTGTGGGTGTGTTCCAACCTGGTCCTGGGGTCTGGAAGAGCTGAGGGTCTTTGGGTCGACTGTTTAGTGAATACGCAGGGTTGCCATCGCGTCCGATTCTGGTGATATTGGAGGGTATGAGGTAGCCAGGTCCGGGCGAGCAGCTGTCACTTAATTGCTGATGCTGTATTCCAAAACTGTATGCAGGAGCTTTCCATTTCCGTGGGTCATGCCCACTTTCACCTGATCAGCAAAAAGCACATGCAGGAATAAATCTGTAACGATTGCAATACACTCAGAAAAAAAAAGGGGTACTGTACCATTCCTTGTCACTGGGGTGGTACGCTCAAGCATACACCTTTCTACATTTAGTATGTAATAATAATAATAATAATAATCATCATCATCATCATCATCATCATATTTTTATATACTATAAAGCTGCCATGGTTAATCTTCTGCTTAGTTGTATTCTGCACATTACTGGATTATGGTTTACTTTATACTATAATTACAATTACAAGTATTTGATTTGCAAAATTTACAGTATATTACTGAAGATATACAGTATGATACTGTAAACATAACAGTAATGTTCTCTGTAAAGGTATTACAGCATTTTACTCTGAATGTTTCACAGTTATTTACTGTAAGTTTTACAGTAAATGTTTTACAGTAACTGTTTTACAGTGTAATTACAGTCCAATTATACACCATATATTTTTTTAAAGGTACACTATATCCACATTTCCAGATGAAAGATACAAGGCTGAGTCAAATTAAAATCTTGATTATTGAAAATAGGTTTCATAAAAGTCTACTGAGGGCACATGGTGTCTTAGTGTTTAGCACGGTCGCCTCACACCACAACAGTCGGGGGTTCAAATCTTGAATCCTGCCTCCGCCCTGTGTGTGTGTGGAGTTTGTATGTTCTCCCCATGCTGCGGGGGTTTCCTCCGGGTACTCAGGTTTCCTCCTCCATTCCAAAGACATGCATGTCCAAAGTGTCCGTAGTGTATGTAGGGTGTGTGAATGTGTATGTGATTGTGCCCTGCGATGGACGGATTGGCACCCCGTCCAGGGTGCACCCTACTTTGTACCCGATGCTCCAGGTTCCCCGTGACCCTGTAGGATAGGCGGTATAGAAAATGGATGGATGGAAATGTCTATTTGCAACTGTCACGCTTTTAAGATTTACATTTGACTCACACTCGTACACATTAAAGGAATAAAAAACTGCAGTACAGTTTAGGCGCACTTCTTTCTGAGAGTCTACAAGCAACCTGAGAGCCCGGGACCCTTCGTTTTGATTGTTTGCTCGATCATTTACCTGTAACCGCTGGGAGGGCATACTTGGGCCCGGGGCCGCGGTACAGTGCAGCAATAGGACCTCTTGGCTTGTGAGGCCTCCAGGAACCAACCCACGGATCAGGACTGGCCATACCTAATCTCCAGAAACTCAACAAATAACACACACAGTAAAATCCATAGAGATGAATGAACACCCAGAGTGTTTATTTGAGTCCAGTGGACTTATATGAATACTGTGCCTCCCCTGAGTCATCATGAAATGTAAAAAAAAAAAAATAATGAAAATAATAATGACATTTAAAAATAAATAAATATTTCTCCACTGATCTGTGATAGAAATGTAATTATTGCATGATTCCAATTATTCCAATGATTTTTATAGTCAATATCGCAGAATTTGTGTATTTTCCTGTTCAAATATGGGGGAAAGACGTGAAGGGAGGCAGCGGCGAGCTGAGCCTCCTCTCGGATTGCGCAATCCCTCACAAACTGGGTTGAGCTGCTCTTTTTTTTTTTGCTCAACTTGAGCACGTGCAATTCATCTCTCTGTATGTCACCAATGTAATGTTTGTACACACTTTTATTATATGTCCTCACATTCCATAGTCTAGTTCATGTATTTCACGTATGTGTATAACATATTAGTCTTGCAGATCTGAAATAACGCCGCAGTGAAAAATCAGGAGGGGAGGGAGCCAGTACCACTGCCTCACTGAATGGGGCGTGTGTGAGCATACGGGCTTGTTCTGCTATTATTCTTCTTCACGTATTACAGCCAAATGGCATTGTGGCCCACAATTTGTGGGTAATATGCTAGCTAAAAAAGTCAAGGAGAGAAAGTCAAGTGCACCGCATCAGTCCGTTTATTTATTTATTTTTTTGCCCTTACTGCAAAAATGGAAGGTTATATATATATATATATATATATATATATATATATATATATATATATATATATATATATATATATAAGCTAAAACCTAAAGCATTTATCAAAACTGGACTTTCAATCAAAACTGGAAGTGGTAAATAATGGAAGACCGATGCCAGAGACTTTTAAAACTAAAAGAAGATAAAGAGGACTTTTACACCAAAGTCATAGAGATGTTTGTCCAGAAGGATAGGCGAAAGGACTTCATTTACAAGTAAAGGTAAGACCATGCATACACTGCTGTACAGTCCACGACAAAAATAAAAGACCGGCCATTTTTAAATAATAACTAAAAAATTATATAAAACAAGATAAGAAAAAAAAAAGTTCTTTTAAAGAATAAAACTACATTTAACTTTTTGTTGTGGACTGTATAAACACTTTCATTTGTATTGAATGAGTAGGAATTGTGGAATTGTGATGGCAAATTAAGAACACACAGAGGGTGCAGAGCAAATGCGCTCTCTCTGAGCCGCTATAAATTTAACTTTCTTCTTTGGCCAGATAATTACCTATGTGTATGTGTAAAGAATGCTGATATGGGATATGAAACATAACCATGTGCAAGCAGCCAGCTGAATGGTGAATTTATGCTACTCTGTTGAATTCATATATTTGTAAATCTGACTTTGAAAGTGTCAACACACTGTGGGTGTTAAATCAACACTGCTGATTTTGCTGTGCAGGTATTCCAGAAACAATGCATCTCCTCTATGAATGAGAATATGCGCTCATCCTGGGTTCAGAACAAACATGCGAAGGTGAATTTCTATCATTCAGATTGAAAAGACAAGGAATAGCAAAGGAGCGCGTGAATGCTACGTTGTCATAGCAACAGGCATTGCGAAGCGCACGAGCAAGGACGCGGTAACAGTAACTTAACAGACATGAATTAGTTTGTTTACCTGAAATGGAATAGAAATTATATGACTACAGCTTCACTTTAAAGTCGTCCTCCAATCACACTCCTGAACACAAACAACCCTGTATCACAAGCAGTCCTTTTACATTTAGACTAAATTCTATTCTTAACACTCACCTGAAATCAGAGAACTTGCTCGAATAGAACCAAAAAAAAAAAACGCACGGTGTGCTTTCTTTTTCCGATTAAAAAAAAAAACAGAGAGAAAAAAGTGAGAATGGAATATTGTGATATTTTAGGAAATGTCGCAACTGAAGCTCGCGCGGACGACGCTGGAACTCACGTGCAGCTCAGACCACATATAAACAGCTGAGATTCTGAATGTTTACTTCGCTGTCACTATGACGTCGCGTCACCATGGAGACACATTTTGAAGGACAGTTCACGCTTTGTGAGCAGCCTCAACTTACACCACCAACATGGTCGATTATTATACCCTATAATCATATAGGCTATATCACATGATCTTAACTTGCCTCTATACTACAACACTTAATCAACTCTTGTTTTAAATATGATTTATAAATCAAATCTACTTACTTACTTCTTACTTCAACACACCTGGTCACATAGACCATATAATTAAAGCTAACAATCATTCATACTCATTAGTACTCTACACTAATTGACATACCTGTGGATTGCAAGATGCAAAAGACGCTTTCGTATCCAGGTTTATATTTTGGTGATTTTATTTTGAGCCCCAGGTATAACCTTTTAACAACAGACATTGTCACAAAGCAGCTTTATAGAAATCTGGAGGTATCTTGAGATCCCTAATGAACAACCCAGAGGTGAGAGTTGCAAGAAAAATCCCCCCTGAAATGACCTGAAGAAGAATCCTTGAGAGAAACCAGACTGGAATGGGAACTCAAAAGGGAATAGATATATTTGGATCTGGCTGCCAGACTTTTAAATATGACTGGCTGTGAAATTAAATACTGCATATAACAATTTAGACCAATCATCCTGTTCAAAAGTTTACATCTCCGTGGCTCTTAACGTATCGTGTTGCCTTCTTGAGCATCAGTGAATGTTTGCACCTTTTGTAATAGTCGTGACTGTACGAGTCCCTCAGTTGTCCTCAGTGTGAAAAGATGGATCTGAACATCATATAGCCGCTGTTGGAAAGTGGGTAAATATGCAGAAGATGCTGGAAAACACATTCAAACACCCATTCAAACACCATGGACAATTTAGAGATGCCAATCAGCCTACAATGCATGTCTTTTGGACTGGATGAGGAAACCGGAGTACCTGGAGGAAACCCCCGAAGCACGGGGAGAACATGCAACATGCAAACTTTGCGCACGCAGGAGCAGAGGCGGGAATCGAATCCCCAACCCCAGAAGTGCGAGGCAAACATACCACTAAGCCACCCAGTTCATAGGGGAAAAACAGTGTATTTTAATGGATTTATTTATGCATTTTTTGGTCCATTTGGTCCACAGCACTTTAATATATTTTTCCGATTGCTGACATCCCTGTAGCCACGTGGAAGCATGAGAGATGCTTGATATCTCTTACTTTGGCTCCAAACATCTTCAGCAAGACATTATAGCTCTCTGTTTCTTCTGTACGGTACTGTTAGAAAGAAAAACAGAGCGTACAAATAAAACAATATTAAGAAAATTAAAATACATTTGTAAAACTAATTATTCATTTTGATCATTCTCATCATTTCCTTTGCCATCGCGTATACATTGTCATAAAATGCATGCAGACACAAAGACACACTAACTCACACATTCATAATGAGGTGAGAGTACATATAGAATATAAACACATAAATGTATTAGCATATATACAGCCGACTGTTACCCTGGTCAGTGCCTTGATAAGCTTCTGCAGGACAGGGGCTTCAAGGTGTGGACACTGAGATGTCACTTGAGCCACACAGCTCAGCAAACAACACAGAGTGCTACGCTGTGACTAAAATGTGCATACACACATGACACAGATGCACACACAGTGACGAAGACAGCGAGACAGAAATAGTTCAGTTTTGTATATTAAGTCCTACGTTCCTCAGCTTAGCTGTTTACATCAGGAGTATGGTATCATATATTTGACAATTAAACATTTTTATTAAAAAAAAAGTGTTAGGTCAGTGTGATTTCAGGTTACTCAAGTCACCTTGTGCAGCATTTTTAGGGGATTTGGACCAGGCGTATTTGTTAGTTTACTTATGTCGTCTGCACTCAGGACAGGATCCTGTTAACACACACAGCACTATATTGTAAACCTTTACAGAGACTAGGTGAAAGCAAGATGCTTCATCGTGGTTTATATATATATATATATATATATATATATATATATATATATATATATATACAGCACCACTAAATTCACACATTCTCCACAAACTTATTCACAGGGACTTGTATTACAGATGCTACAGATTCATAAAACTATTAATAAAAACATTTAACAAAGAAATGTATAATCATTGATATGGTGAACATTAATGCAAAGAGATGTTTAACATTTATGGAAGGATTCATGTCATAGGAAAGTCTTTATATATATATAATAATAATAATAACTTCAAGAGAGAGGAAGAATGAGAGGCTGGTGAAGGAACAACTGTTCATAGATGCTTACTGTATATAACATAAGTAATAATCTTGTCTCACAGATGTTCCACAACTTTAAATGTAATAACTATAAACTGTTAAAAAGAAT
Organism: Ictalurus punctatus; assembly: GCF_001660625.3. Taxonomy (NCBI): domain Eukaryota; kingdom Metazoa; phylum Chordata; class Actinopteri; order Siluriformes; family Ictaluridae; genus Ictalurus; species Ictalurus punctatus. Next base: position 29,153,612 of record NC_071284.1, read on the forward strand.
AATGCATCATTCATTAATATATTACAAATTGTAATAATTGGCAAATCACTGTGGTATAAAAGGAATGAAACACTTCAGGGCATGCTGTTGTGTTGAGCCATGTTACACCACCACCATCGTGGATTTACGTTCCTATAACAGCACACATTGTCGCGTTTTATTCCTTACTTCAACATGAGTCGGAATACAAAGCAGGTACTGTTTGTGTGCTAATGAGATTCATCACTAGTCTAACTGCTTCCTTACCTTTAGTTTTTCTAACCAGATCCACATCAGAGCACTTAGAACTTTCGGGTCTGTCTCCATGGCCAGTGTGGCCCATCCATAAGCGCTGATGTTCAGTTCCTCCTGTGGGAGTGTAGACATTATAGGAAAAGCCTCTACACATGTTCTGTACATATTATATAGTGCCCTCCACTAATATTGGTACCATTGGTAAATATGAGCAAAGAAGGCTGTGAAAAATTGTCTTTATTGTTTAACTTTTTGATCTTTTGTTTAAAAAAAAATCACAAAAATACTCTGCTCTCATGGATATCAAACAATTGCAAACACAACACAGGTTTATCAAAAAATATCTTTATTAAATATATGTGTGCCACAATTATTGGAACCCCGAAGAATTAATGTGAGAAAAATATATCTGAAGTATATTCCCATTGATATTTAAAAAAAAATTAGTACACCTGGGTGACTAGGAACAGGAAATTGTTCAACCATGACATCCTGTTTCACAGGGGTATAAAAATGAGGGAACACAATTCTCTTAGTCATTCGTAACAATGGGTAAGACCAAGGAATATAGCTGTGATGTGCGGCAAAAGGTTGTTGAGCTTCACAAAATGGGAAGTGGCTATAAGAAAATAGCACAGGCATTGAAAATGCCCATTTCCACCATCAGGGCAATAATTAAGAAGTTCCAGTCAACTGGAAATGTTATGAATCAACCTGGAAGTTAGTTGCAGAAGTTAGTTGCGTCTTGGGGCCAGAAAGTCTCCAAAACTACAATCTGAAGTCACCTACATCACCACAAGGTGTTTGGAAGGGTTTCAAGAAAAAAGCCTCTACTCTAATCCAAAAATAAACTCGAGCGTCTTCAGTTTGCCAGACTCTACTGGAACTTCAAACGAGATCGGGTTCTATGGTCAGATGAAACCAAAATAGAGCTTTTTGGCAATAAACACCAGAGGTGGATTTGGCGCACACAGAGAGGTAGCCATATGGAAAAGTACCTCATGCCCACAGTTAAATATGGTGGCGGCTCTTTAATGTTTTGGGGCTGTTTTTCTGCCTGGACATTTTGTTAGGATACATGGCATCATGGACTCATGATATCAACAGATATTAAATGAAAACCTGACTGCCTCTGCCAGAAAGGTTAAAATGGGCCGTGGTTGGACCTTCCAGCAGGACAATGATCCAAAACATCCATCAAAATCAACACAAAAATGGTTTACTGACCACAAAATCAAGGTCCTGCCATGGCCATCCCAGTCCCCTGACCTGAACCCCATAGAAAACCTGTGGGGTGAACTGAAGAGGAGAGTCCACCAGCGTGGACCTCGACATTTGAAGGATCTGGAGAGATTCTGTATGGAGGAACGGTCTCAGATCCCTCGCCATGTATTCTCCAACCTTATCAGGCATTATAAGAGAAGACTCAGAGCTGATATCTTGGCAAAGGGAGGTAGCACAAAGTATTGACTAAAAGGGTGACAATAATTGTGGCACACATATATTTAACTAAGTTTTTTTTTTAAATATAAATGAACCTGTTTTATGTTTGTAATTGTTTGATATCCATGAGAGCAGAGTATTTTTTGTGATTTTTTTTTTTTAAAAAAGATCAAAAAGTTCAACAATAAAGATGATTTTTCATAGCTTTCTTTGCTTATATTTACCAAGAGTGCCAATATTAATGTAGGATACCTCCTCACTGTACCTCCTCACTCAATAATACTGTTATAACTAAAGACCACAGTTCAAAGTAAAGTGACTAAAATGGCCTAGAAATGTACATAAGATTAGCTATTGATATATTGATGTATTGTAGTGACACAGAATACAAAAACGAGAGTCCAGAAAGTTGGGAACACTTTACAGTAACAGTACAAGGATAATCATACACTAATACCTGAATTAATACTTACTTAAATATGAACTAATGATGTAGTAATCACAAACTAATGAAGAGCTAACCTTAACTACGTTGTGAGTCTTATGAACTCGTGTGAATAACAACCAACTTAAGTACATGTTAGTACATGTTTGTTAGTTAATGTATTAATTCAAACAAAGGGATAAACTAGATCAAACACTTGTTTTAAATGTTAATAGATAACAGCATCTGCTAAATGAATAAATCTTACTTTATATATTTCACCCAAAGGAGCATTGCCCCAGGCCCGAGCCACCCAGAGCACATACTAGTACTACAGTGGGATTAGAAGAGAAATAGATGGAGAATAATTCAAAACAGGCTGAGATGAAATTATTGGTGTTTATTATTCGTGTGTCTTTCTACGACCTATAAAGAGGGTCAGTGTAAATTCTGAAAGTAATCCAGCAACATCCAATGATCTTTTGGATAGAGCACATTTGATTTAGTTTACACATACGTGTTAATTAACACATTAACAAACAAACATGTACTAATGTACTTCACGTGGTCGTTATTCAAGAGTTCATAAGACACATGTCGTAGTTAAGGTTAGCTCTTCATTAATTCTTGATTAGTACATGCCTTAACTCATCATTAGTTTATATTCAAGTAAGTATTAATTCATGTATTAGTGTATGGTTATCCATGTACTGTTACTGTAAAGTGTTACCGAAAAGTTTATATCTCAAATATATTTATGTAAAAAAATATTTTTGCAGTACATTTATTACATGTTTGTATCAAATTAGTTTACTGAAAGCACTATGCAGGTTTGTTTGGGTTTTTTTTTTTTTTTGGAAAAGACTCAGTAAAGGTTTCTAACCTGTAATAGTGCAGCTCTTTGCAGGATTTTGCTGCCTGCGGGTTCCTGTTGTGCCATTGCTTTAGCAACAGCTCTTGATGCGGTTGACCCTTTTCCATACTTGTTATTTTTACAGAGCTTTGTACATAAAACAAAACAAAACAATAAAAAAAAAAAATCCACCATCACTGTATATCAGCAAACAGGAAACCTGCATTCGTGGGGTGGCTAGAAGTTCAAAAAACGAACAATTCCACTAATCTTTACCTTTTGTGCAGAACTGTATGTTTGTCAGTGTATGGAAATCAACTCACCTCGATATTGGAGCTGAATTTTGGGAATTCTTTAGATGTTTTCATCATGCACATTGCCCTCTTGCCAGCATTGGGCTTACCCAGGTGATGATTTGATGATGATATGTGTGTCTGTCTGTCTGTTACACAGTTAGACTCATTTATCCAGACACTCAAAGCAGGATTTACCGATTCCTCCTTTCTTAAATGACTCGAAATTCCATTATAGACTTTACCATCATTCCCAAACAGTGTCGACCTGTGTATAAATTTCATGTCCTGGAGAAAAGACAGAAGAATCTCAGGTTTTTATCATGAATTGAAAAGTTTAGAACCTAGAACAATGTAAGAAAAGCCGTGAAACCAAAAATAGCACTGATTTATGATTCACTTTTATGCCGACATGTGATTCATGTTAAGATGTGATTGTATGTGTGTGTATGTAAAGTATCCTAGCATTTAGTTTCACCAAAGTATCTTAAAGTCAAGCAATGGTTTTGTGAAACACAGTTATAATTTGTTCTCACCTTGTTTAGAGAAATTTTGCTGAGGTCTGATTCACTGTAACTGCGCTTGTTCAAAAGCATTTCCCTCTTCCTTTCTAAAAATCCGAAAGGCTCGTCCCAGGAAGAGACAGACACGCAACGGTCTTCCCCTTCCACCAGGACAGGCAAATACCACTGACGTGCCAATACATTCCTCACAGCCTGCTGTAGAACCAAAATGGCTGCTTTTTTCTCCAGTTCCTGCCGAACATCTAGAGGACTGGCTGTTCCCTGGGCGAGGGCTGTCAGCAGGCTGCACAGAAAATGCAAGATCTTTGGTGTGTGTGCAAGGGAATGGGCCTCTTCACCATGTAAGAGCATGACCTGGCGCTGAAGATACTGCCTCATACTGAATGGGGCACCAGGCCGCATGTTTGGCATTGGGTACTGCACAAGCTGGGAGCCCAGGAGCCTCGCAAAGTCAAACACCAGGTTGATCTGGGCACGGGTCTGAATCGAGCAAGGCCTCTTTATCCGCACATAGTGCACAGCCTCGCTAGCACTGATCCTTAACGTGTAGATCAAGTAGCATGCAATCAGCACTCCTGTAATGTTACACCGATTGTCAGAAATCATACATAAACAAATTAGTGTTCACTAATACTTGTATGTATATTTAGTGAGCTAATTATTTGGTAAGTTCTGGTTCATAATGGGCATGAATAGACATGTTTGAGCTTAATATGTAATCTTAAGGCTTGCCTGTTCTGCCCAGTCCAGCATGACAGTGTACAGCCACTTTACCCTCCTGCACAGAGAAGGCCAAAACCTTCACTGCATCTAGAATCCCCTCCGGAGATGACACGCCAAAATCAGCCATGCCAAAGTTATAGAAGTAAACTGACCAAGAAGGAGGCAATCACATAAAACACTGCACCACTTACTGATTTTTTAAAAATCGGTTATACAGTAAACGTGTGTATGAAAGACTGACTCTGATTCTCCATGAATATCTGAGGTGAGTATGTGAAGCCGCTGTCAGGCTCCAGTTCAGGACCGCAGTGAGCGTGCTCACCTGGCAGCTGCATATTAATGATGGATTTAATGTTCAACCTGTAGACACACACAGACACTCATGCATACAGATATGTCATTACTTATTCATTAAATAACCAGTCTTTATCTTTAATAATCTTTAAAAAATAATAATAAATAAAATAAAAAAACAGTAATCAGACTCTTACTTCAAACTTTTACTTGTATTAGTGTTACATAAACAATCAAAAATATGACATTTTTCAAAACTACCTTGCGTCAGACAATTCACTGCTGAATTGTAACTGATTGTTCCAATTAACAAGTATATATTTAAATGATGTAACTATATATTAAAAGGTGTATTATGCCTATAGACAAGTCTATAGACCATTAATAGTCCCCTGTAAAGCAGGCTCAACATTTAAGCTGACATTTTGTAACCTACTTTTAAGTGGTCTTTATAACACTTGGTGCTCAAAACTGAAAAATTTCACCACAACCTAAATTATGGATCAGCGTATAAAGCGACGCAGTGGATAAATGATCTGCAAGCAAATTGTGTTTTCACATAACTAAAACGTACATGTGAAGAGTTTAATTCATAAATATATGCCAGCTTATTGCCCTAGAAACAATATACACAAAAAACAGATACATACCATATGATATGAATAATCCATTTTTATTTTGTTAAATACAGTATAATTTATGATAGATGATAGTAAGACGTTTCTTATATTTTTATTTTGCCATATTAGTGTTTAGATATTCAGTATTCTGATACTATACTGATATCGATATCAAAGTCAATATTGTTATTGTGACAAACCTGTTATAGCGGTAAATGAGTCAAAACACTTACTTTTTAAACTGGTCTATTAAGTTGTACGTCTTAATGAGATTGGTGGATGGCCTTGCCATGGCAACAATGTCGTCAGTCACCCTTAAATCAAAAATAAATAGACGTTTGGTGTAAATTGTTTTAATGACTGGCTTAAACCAGTGGTTTGAGGTTTACAATATATTTAATCTGACATATAATATGTTATGAAAATTTGCGCTTCAGTTATATGGAACACTGTATAACAAATATTCGTATAATATAGCAGACATTCTGAGAGAGGAGACTCACCAGCTAGAGAAGAGGCCCTTAATGGCCTGTTGGCTTGGTCTCCAGCACACTGGCCCCTCATAGCGGCAGTCTCTTCCCCCACAGGCCAGCAAGCAGATGACCTTTGGGGGAATGGCCTTTACCAGGGTTTCCCTGGCCTGGGAATATGAGGGCTTTGGCACTGGAATCAGCGAGGTCATACCGGAGACAGGATGTAGACGGAGGACAGGTAGAGTGGACGGAGATCAAACACTGCTAGTTAGCAGGCTACACTACAGGCACAGGTTAAGTGAGGCAGTTTGGTGGGAACCTGCATGTAATTGGCTGTATGCTTACATCTGAGCAGTAATAACTAGTTTTCAGCATTGCTAAGGGATAAATAGCTAAAGAGAAAACAAGAAATTATTTGTTTTAGGCACAGGAAGAACCATACAAATAGAAACTGAGTAAAACTATTCACACCCTTCGCTGGCACCAGCTGCAGGTTTTATGTTATCCGCATTTACTAGAATGCAGACATTTGAAACTCTGGAAAATTCTTATTCATATTCAGTAAAAAAAAAAAAAAAACAACATAACATTAAAACATGTATCACATAAAAGCTTTATATAATCAGTCCTCAAGCAATAACTTACCTGTCTTTGGCTCCATCTGCACAGGTGACATATGAACAGTGTGCATGCATGTGTGTGAAATAAGTAACGGTAATCCCACACTGCCATGCTGTAGATGCTCGTAAGATTGACCTAGCTTCAGAGCACTCTAATCCTTATTAACTGTCATAAACACATTAGTGGACATACAGTACTGTGCAAAAGTCTTAGGAAGCCTATTTTTTTACAACAAACTTTGTTATAGATTTTTATTTGATGACTTCTACATTATCGAGTCAGTACAAAAACATTTTAGATTCCCAAACATTAGTTTTTAAGCACAAAATTAAAATGTTACAGAAAAATGTTTGTATGTCAGTAAAGAAAGCAGCAGATTAAGCGGTAGGAGACACTTTTTAGACAAAAAACACAATGAAGGCTGCTGGGTTTTGCTGCAGAAATAAGAAGCGAGTGTGGCAGTCAAAGTCTCCAGAAGAACCGTGTCTGGTTCTGCAAGATGCTCAATAAACCCTACAGATCATTTCCTTATAAAACTGCACTAATTCTACCTGCGACTACTTTTCTTTTAAGCAAAGGGTCGTCACACCAAATATTGCCTTTCTTTCATTTATTACTGTTTACTGCTCTATATAATATTTTTAAATGGAGAAACATTTAATTTCATTATTTTTGAAGGCATATTTGCACTACAGCATTTCTTTGCATGACTTTTGCACAGTACTGTACATTCACCAATCATAGAAACATCTGATTATATAACATGGCCTGACCACTCCCATATATGACTTCATATACATGGTGATAAACAGGTTAGTATTAGGTTTAGTATTGTTAAACAATCAAGCTGCAGACAAGTGCAGGAGAGGGATTTGTACAAGCCCAAAATGTAAATAAAAACAGAATGCAATGATTTGCAAATCTCATAAACCCATGTGTTATTCACAGTAGAACATAGAAAATGTATCAAATGTTTAAACTGATGAAATGTACCATTTTAATAAAAAAAAAATAAGAATGAATTTGATGGCTGCAACACGTCTCAAAAAAGTTGGGATGGGGCAAGAAATGACTGGAAAAGTAAGTGTTACTAAAAAGAAACAGCTGGAGGAACATTTTGCAACTAATTAGGTTAACTGGCAACAGGTCAATAACATGATTGTGTGTAAAAAATAAAAAATAAAAAATCTCAGAGAGGCAGAGTCTCTCAGAAGTAAAGATGGGGTGGAGTTTGGATGGGAACATTTGTTGCTCTAAAACCTGTATATACCTTTCAGCATTGATGGTGTCTTTCCAGATGTGCAACCTGCCAATTCCATAGGCACTAATGCACCCCCATCCCATCAGAGATTCAGGCTTTTGAACTGAGTGCTGATAAAAAGCCGGAAGGTCCCTCTCCAAAAAACTCCGGGTACTCTGGTTTCCTCCCCCAGTCTAAAGACATGTCTTGTAGGATGATTAGTGTTTCCTAATTGTCTGTTGTGTGTGTGAGGTGTGCCCCGAGTTGCCTAGGACAGGCTTCAGGCTCCCTCCAACCTTGTGTAGGATAAGCGGCATAGATGGATGGATGGATAGATGGATGGATAGATAAAGCGGCATAGATGGATGGATGGATAGATGGATGGATAGATGGATAGATAGATGGAGGTGTGCTGGGAGTAGGGAAAACACTAAAATGTGCAGGATATGGGGTACTCCAGGACCAAGCTTGGGGAATCCTTTAACTCCGTGGTTTTCAAAGTGGGGGCCGCCAGGGGGCGCCCGGGGAGGGTCTCAACAATTTGGTGTGAAGAATAAATAAATGTATGTTTTCTCTTTCTCACTCTCAGACAACCACACACACAATCAATTCCTAATATAATGTAAAGATGTAATTAAATAATAATAAAAAAGGGGGATATATTCAGAAGTCTGTATTTTTAATGTGTTTTAAAGACATCTTGCAAAAGGGGGGCCTCGGTCAAATTTTAATGCCATTTGAGGGGCCTTGTCGTGGAAAAGTTTGGGAACCCCTGTTTTAACTTATAGGGTCTTATAGGGTCAGGTGTGGATATTGTTTAAATGTACAAGCTAATCGGGACTTTTTTGTATAAACGTGAATGTTCCATTACTCTCAATGAATTGACCAATTTCCCAACATTGCTGAAATATCAAACGTGACCTTACAATATCTTTAGAATGAGCTGCAGCTTTCCAGCGTTAGAAACTTCGTCGGCTTTTATTTTGACACACAAAAGCGACCTCTCGCGTTCCGGCTGATCTACACGCTCATTGGTTATAAACGCGCACGATGTTGGTCGTGTGACTTACAGTAACGCGGAAGTAAACAAATGACGCGGTCGGCTCGAAATAAACTGTGCAGTTTGTAATTTGGGAGAAGGTAGCAATAATGTAATCAAACTCAGATCAAATACATGCGTCCTTTTTGTTCTCTTGTCTTGTTTTCCAGTAGGTTTTATTTCAGACTGAAATGTTAGACCGTTAAATTGATAAACAACTCCTTCACGTGTTCACCATGTGACCAAACCAAAGCACCGCCATATAGATCTTATGACATGATTAGCGTTGGATCTGTTGCATTTCATTTTAATCAGGAATTATTGAATGCAGACAAAGCTAGTTATCATTTATATCCCCAAGTTTAACTGTAGATGATGCCATGGACTGGAATGCGACAGAATCGATCATCCAGTCTGATGAACAGCACGCGGAAAGCAGCGAGTGTGTGGACGCGAGAAATAAACGCGAGGAAGAGAAGGTTGAGAATCAGACTGTTAACATCAGCTTGTGCGGATCCACGCCTTTGCTGTGGAGGGCGGCCGACATTAGGAAGTGTAGAGAAGAGGTCGGGGTGATCGGGACTCTTGTGGGGTCTCTGGCCAGACAGCCAAGGCAGAACATCAGACTGGGAAGACCGCTGGAACTCCTGCAGGAAGAGGCTCGGTTGCTGGTGCAGACTGGAAAGGCGACTGCTTTACGGCATAAAGAGGTAACCACTGACCTCAGAGCTTGATGCTGATGAGGAGTGTTACGTCATAGTGTTTGATATCAAGGCACTTACATGCAACCAACAATATAAGGTGTTTTTGTGTGATAATTGTCATTTTTTGGTGCATATTTTGTGTGTCAAATGTCAACTTAAGTAAAGTGGGTTTTTATTTCATTACTCTATACAGCTTGTACACATTGGAACAAAATCTTGTTTCTACAGGTGCATCGTGCAATGACAAAAGTGTCCATACACAGGGGAAATATCTTCCCAAACTTTCATACAGTCATTTATATTATACACATTACCGGGCAAAAATTTGGAGACACTCGACTGAAATGTTTCACATGACCCTTTAAAAAACCTCTTGATCCGAAGGTGTATGATTAAATGTTTGAAATGGGTGTTGTAGACAATATATATATATATATATATATATATATATATTTATATATATGTGTATATATATATATATATATATATATATATATAAATATATATATATATGTATATATATATACATATTTATATATATATATTTATATATATGTGTATATATATATATATATATAAATATGTATATATATATATATATATATACATATATATATATATATATATATATATATATATATTTATATATATATATTTATATATATGTGTATATATATATATATATATATATATAAATATATATATATGTATATATATATACATATTTATATATATATATATTTATATATATGTATATATATATATATATATAAATATGTATATATATATATATATATATAAATATATATATATATTTATATATATATATATATATATATATATATATATATATATATATATATATATATAATCGTGCCAACATGTTAATTTCTTTCATTAGAAAACTAACATTTTATTTACAAAAAAAAAAAAATTTTTAAACGGATGACTTGGTGTGAAATATTTCGAAAAGCAGCCGATAAGTGTCCAGTGTAGGTGGGAACTGCTTTAATACTGATTAAAAAGCATCTCGGGGAGATTCCTCAAGAAATTAGTTGAGAAAATGCCAAGAATACATTTCTGGAAATTCTAGGCAAAAAGGGGGTCTACTATGAAGATATTAAATTATTTTGGTTTTGGATTTTTTATCACAAAATAATTCCCATAGTTCCATTCGTGTTATTCCAGATGGAATATTTTGATGACTTTATTATTATTCTAAAATGTGAGGAGGGAAATAAAAATAAAGAATGCGTGACCGGTAGTATTATATTTCAGAAAATCTTTAAGAACGCCTTAGACAAAAGAAGAACGTATTGAAAGCATTCTCATGGCTGGATCGGGAAGCTGTCGCAAGGTTGAGATGGACTTTAACAGTAAACATGGCGGGCACATCACACATGACACTGCCACCAAACTTATTAACAAATTGAAAAAGACTGGAAGTGTTGCGGACCGATCGAGAAATGGACGTCCACTAACATCCAGTAACCGATGTGGTGCTGGCAAACATAATCCCCAAGAGTGTGAGATGAATGCAGAACAATTCATACACAGAACAGGGCAATAATACACAGGACATGGGCTGTAAACTATTGGTAGGGTAGCGGTAATATGTGTAGTGTTCCATAAAGTGTGTGCTTCAGCCTTGTAAAGTGTAGGTGTGTAGCATCAAGTACAGACGCAAAAGAAATCTGTAGACTTTGTGCAACAGAGGCTACATAACGTGCTTACCAAAGTTTGTTTGTCTTTATAACAGAATTAAAACTAAATTCATTCATTTTCATTAAGTGCTTTATTCTGGTCTGGGTTGTGGTGGACCTGGTGTCGGTCCTGGGAATACTAGATGGAACACCAGTCTACTGCAGGGCATCATGCAAACACACATTCACGCACTCATTCAAACCTAGGGGGATCAATATTAGTGGATTCTTTCAGTTACATTTTTCTTTTTAATCCCATTTTTTATTCACCCATTTGTTTAATCCCAAAACTGGGGATTGAATGGGTTCAGTATTGTGTGAATAATATTGTTTACATATTAATCGTGTTTTCGCATTGACTTATTTCCACAGCTGTCTGAAAATGCAGGAAGTCGTTTGAAGGCGGTTGAGTTGTACCGGGCCAGACTAGAGCAGAGTTATGAGGAGCAATGTGCTCTCGCCCTGGAGGAAAGGAAGGCTGTACTGCAAAGAGTAATGAATGAGAAACAGAATGGTGAGTGACACTCCATAGAATATTCAATACTGTAAATACAAACAACACCAATGCATTCACTCTGAATGATGACTAGTGTGTGCCTGAGCCTTTCTATTTACAGAATAGGCAAAAATAGGTTTTAGAAAATAAATATTATATACAATGATTCAAATTTTCCCGTCAAAATAATTGGAGAAAATATTGACTCTTCCTGTAACAAAAATCATTATTGCAATCTTTCTTTAAACAATAGTATTATATCCTCCAAAACATATGCAAAACATGTATACCCGTTAATAAATGCAAACAAATTGACATTTTTAAATTAATTCTATTATTATTATTATTATTATTATTATTATTATTTAAAAATTACCCTCAGTCTACAGGACTCCTGTAACAGGAGTTGTCATTGCTTATGATCATAACCAGAACATGAGGTTCTACTATTTTTAATCCATCCAAATATGATACTGAATATGAAAACACATAAGCAGTTAACATGCCATTAAACACAGTTATTTCTATAATAAAATTATAGTTTAAAAGCTTGAAACAGTTCAAGATTTCTGAAGAAATGGAGGTAAGAGTGATATATTTCTAATAGGATTGCCAATACTTCTGAAATTGACTGCATTTTGTATTTTATTTATTTATTTATTTATTTATTTATTTATTTATTTATTTTTTAATTTTTTTTCAGTCCTTACAGGATTTTGCAGAGTTTTTTTTGTGATTATTACTGCCAAAATGTTTGATTTTGTTGAGGCTTTTTTTTTAAATTTGCGATTCAAGTTGTGGAGTTTTTTTGTCCCTTTTTTTTTTTTTTTGAAAATGACTTGAATTGGTGAAATTGCAATTGCACTAAATTGTTTTGCATGGTCTTTCGAAGTGATGTTTGTTGGTAAATTAGACTTTTTAGCTGTACTCATTTTTGGCTCATGTGAATCGAAGAAGGCTTTGGCTGAATGCGCGTTGTGATGACGTCACATGACCGGTCTTGGTCTAAATCTGCGGTAATTTTGAAAAACTGCAAACTCATCAGAATATTGCAGAGTATTGCTTGATTTTGAGTTCATTTCTGTGATCGTAAAATCCTGGAGGGAATGAATATTAGAGCTTCTTTTAAAGCTTAATTCCCATCGTGTCAGTATATAAACCGATTATTTGAATGTTGCTCTATCTGACATGGAGACTGTACATTTTTTGTGTCTTGTCTTTAAGTTCATAAGGATAATGAGGGAGCAGAGCTGGCAGTAAGGGAAAGACTTGAATCTCTGGAGAAGAGCTTCTCATTCCCACGCTCTGCCATGGCTATCCAACTCTATACTGCTCGTGCTGGCTTCAGTCACTGTCCTGAGGAACATGCTTTCTTAGCTGCTGATTGGCCAATGCCTAGAGACGAGCGCTCGGAGACGAGGTTCCGGGTTTATAAGGATCTTAGGAGTAAAGGCTTCTACCTAACTACAGCAGGGAAGTTTGGGGGAGATTATTTGGTGTATCCAGGTGAGATCATTATGGATGAATACATTTTTACTTGATCTTGCAGTCCTGTTATAAAGTACTGCAGTAACATGGTGTTCCGAGCCATTACACAGTTAAGTGATTTGTTAATTGATCATTATTGGATAATTATCGTGTTATTTTCCTTTTCCTACAGGTGATCCACTCCGCTTTCACGCCCACTTCATTGCCCTGTGCTTGCCTATGGATGAAAAAGTACCACTCTGTGACATTCTCGCTATTGCAAGGCTTGGGTCCAATGTAAAGAAAACAGTGATACTTTGCTCACCACAGGATACCAGTGACAGCGGAGAGGAAATAGAAGAGGAGGTTGTGTATTCATCTCTGCAGTGGAGTGGAATAGTATAGCATACAGGGTGAACAGACCCAGAGGAGTGCTCTCTTTGTCTTTCAGGACTTCATAAGCTGCTGGACTGAGCCTGTTTGAAAGCATGAGTATTTACTATAAAATTTAATCTGTTCATTTTCTCATGGCTGGTCATTTGTTTTCGATTTATTTCCATGTCTACCATAAAGCAATATCTGGGATGTATCCAATAAATATCTGGTTCTGGTGGATGTTTGCCATATGGTTTCACCATGACTGTGTGAAGTGTTGAGGACATGTGGTTTTCTCTTTTTATGCTGACATAACTGGCAAATAAATTAATGTTTGTTCCATATAAAATACAGTGCCCTCCACTAAGATTGGCACCCTTGGTAAATATGAGCAAAGAAGGCTGGGAAATTTTGTCATTATTGTTTAACCTTTTGAGCTTTTGTTCAAAAAATTCACAGAAATACTCTGCTCTCATTGATAAGATGCTTGAGTTTGTTTTTGGACGAGAGTAGAGACTTTTTTCTTGAAACCCTTCCAAACAACTTGTGGTGATGTAGGTGACTTCGGATTGTACTTTTGGAGACTTTCTGACCCCAAGACACAACTGTCTTCTGCAATTCTCCAGCTGTGATCCTTGGAGACGATATAGACCCACGTCCAATTCCAGGTTGATTCATAACATTTCTAGTTGACTGGAACTTCTTAATTATTGCCCTGATGGTGGAAATGGGCATTTTCAATGCTTGTGCTATTTTCTTATAGCCACATGCCATTTTGTGAAAAAACAACAACCTTTTGTGAAGCTCAACAAACATTAACAAAAAATTTAAGGTGCTATTAGGGTGTTCAAAAGTTGAAAAAAAATAGCATTATTGATTTTCATATTTAGGACAGAAGATGGATAAAGATATACTATATGGTCCGACGTATGTGGACACCTGACCATCACACCCATATATGAGTCTTCCCCAAAACTGTTGGTACAAAGTTGCATACAATTGTCTAGAATGTCTTTAGCATGATGATATCTGTAGTATGAAACAAACTGGCCTAGCCCTGACTTGTTCCAGCATTTCTTTTGTACAAAGCGAACCGTATGAAGACATGGTTTGCTGATGTTGGTGGGGAAGAATTTGGGTGGTCTGCACTTATATAGAGCTTTTTTAACCTTAGCGGTTCTACAAAGTGCTTTACACTGGTTCTCGTTCACCCATTCACACACACTCACACACCAATGGTAGCAGAGATGCCATGCAAGGCGCTAACTTGCCAATGGGAGCAACTTGGGGTTCAGTGTCTTGCCTAAGGACACTTTGGCATGTGGAGTAACGTGGGCCTGGAATCGAACCCTATGATTAGTGGACAACCCACTCTACCACCTGAGCCACAGCCTCCCAGAGTGGCCTGCTCAGAGCCCTGACCTCAACCCCACTGGACACCTTTGGGATGAACCTCCTCACTCGACATCAGTGCCTGACCTCATTAATGCTCTTGTGGCTGCATGAGCACAAATCCCCTCAGCCATGCTCTAAAATCTAGTGGAAAGCCTTCCCAGAACAGTGAAGATTATTATAACAGCAAAGGGGAGAATAAATCTATATTACTGCTAGTGGTTTTGGAACGGGATGGTTAACAAGCATTATCGGTTATGAGGGTCAGGTATCCACATAAGAGTAGTCCTTTCTCAAAATTGGCATATAAAACTGTTTAAAATGATAATTATAAGATAGTAAAATTTCTCTCTCCCATCCCTTCTACATCATGGGTTCTTGAAATTTTAGCAGCCCAGGTCCTCTTTAACTGTAAAATAATCCCATGGACGCCCTCAATGGATGCCCTATTTAATTTATGAACATAATCCTAAACTATTCATATAATAGGTTCATTATTTAAATGTATATAATAATGTAATGACTATTAATTGGAAGTATTGAGCTTTTATTTCTAAAATTTTCACTGACAGAACACACTAAACCCAAGTAAACATTGTGTTTTTGATTTGTTGAGGTTTGGATTAAACCCTTCATTTAACCAGTCACTTCCTTAGCAGACATGGACATATCTGTACGAACCAATCGTGGTTACATTTATTTATTAAGAAAAAAAAAATTACAGTCTTGTTTAAAAAAAAAAAAAAAAAAAAGGTGGTCTGACGTCTGTATATGACCTTGGCAGAAAAGCTGTAGTGATTGTTTACAGCCATTGGGCGCTAACGAAGAGGAAGAAGAAAATAATAATCAAATCTCGGGTAATGAAATCTCGCGAGATCGTGGACGGCGCGGCCAAATCGCAGGCAGCAGAGGGGAGAAGGGAAAGAGAGGCAACTCATATAATAACTCATCAAAATGTCCGGACGATCAGTACGAGCAGAAACGCGAAGCCGTGCAAAAGATGATATCAAAAAAGTCATGGCGGCGATCGAAAGGGTCCGAAGATGGTAAGCTGAACAATATAAAGACGGTTAAGTTTCCTACTGTAAAAGCAACAGCTAAGCTAGTCATGAAAACACAAACTTCAGTGTGGCCTGTGGGCGGGGCGAAGTGTGGATTGACAGTTGTACGGTCGAGAGGTGACCAATAGCATGCCGACTCTTGACCGTTATGCAAAAGAGGGCGTGTCCTAAGAATGTCAGCCTGAAGGCGTAGCTCAGGTGAAGATGAGCTAACTGCAGTACCGTTCGTTTTACCTCATTGGCAACTAGGTGTTTATATTTCTAGGAAATTGTCGCACAAAGAATATATAATAGATGAATATAATGGAAATGTCGAACTTTCCATGTTTGATGTTGTGTCTGTGGATGTGAACAAGCTATGCTTACAGCTATACTTTGAAATACTAACCTAATCCCTCTGTCTTTCAAATATCAAGAAAGTAAATATTAAAAACATTTAATTAAGATTAATTAATGCAAACACTTGTCGTAATTAAAGTGGATTATTTTTGATTTTGCTCTCACAGATACGAATGCAAAATCAAGCAGACTCTATAATATTCAGCGGATCTTGCAATTTTCAGCCAGTTCATACAAAGCCCTGTTCGGTTCACTTGCGAAAGTTAAAAGGTCTCATTTACCAACAAACATCACTGTGAAAGACCGTGCAAAACAATTTCGCGCAATTGCATTTTGACCGAGTAGTTTTCAGCAATTTTTTTTTTTAAAAAGGGGGTGCGGCGCAGCGAAATCGAGTGTTTTTGGCTGCGAAAATCACACACCAAAAAAAACGTATGTGAAATTCAGTACGGACTGCTTTGTGGGAAAAACCACCAATGGTTGTAAGAAAAAATGCAAGAATGGTATGAAGAAGTGAGGCTGGGGCTGATTTTGTTCTATCCCAGACTGTAGATCCATGCCACGTCAGGTCTGGAGCGAAACGCCACCTAGATTATATTTGTCAAGCCGCTTCACTGAGACATCCATACCACATCGTCAAACGTGGAAAACATCCGTGAGTGTACTGAACATGAATGAGGTGGATTATTTACTCTCTAATATCTTCCTAAAATGGCTTTAGATGAGAAACCAAAAGCACACGTTGTCCGGTGAAAGTACAAATTACACACAGGAAAGAACTGTTTAGTGTTTTACAACTTTTCTGTGCTACTTGGAGGACACACGGCATGAACCCAGGAGTCATTACAGACAAAAAAGATAGAAATCATGAATGCAGCTACTTATCTGCCTTTAGCTTATTTTTATATATGGCATCAATGAGACCTTTATAAGATGAGATGCAATGCTTAAACCCTAATGGTTGGATTCTGATATGGATTAGATTTTAGCCTCCATTAGTCACTGATTATTTCAGACATTTCAGTCTGTCAGGTCTGTTTTATAATTATATATGCTTCATGTAACGTGTGATGCTTTTCATATAGGGAGAAAAAGTGGGTAACTGTGGGCGACACATCCTTACGAATCTTTAAGTGGGTTCCTGTATCAGAGACGAAGCAGGTATGAGGTCTTAAATTAGGAGAAATAAATTAAGAGAAGTGTCAGCTCATTTACAAGTTGACATTCTGTTTCTCTCTTCATCTCAGATATTTAAAGCTAAAGGCCCAGGAGGGGCATCGAGGGAACTGAAGGGCTTTCCTACAGACGTGGTGCTAGAAAATGCTCGCTCAGTCTTACTGGATTTCCAAGGTAATGTACCTGAGAACGATGAATTCAGAAATGTATTATTCAAATTGTAAATGTTCCAGTTATAAATGTAAAGGCCCATGTTAAGGCCATGCTCATATAATTTTTTGAGTTCAGTGGGAAAAAAAACAAACACATAACCTTTCTCAGTTACATCTTTCAGTTTGTTTGATCATGCTTTAATCTTGCTTAACAGATGACAATAGTAACCAGAGTTTCTTGTCGGATGCCTATCAGTCGAATAACAAAGTGGACAGCAGCAGTAACTCTAGTTCACAGCATGCCAGTGGGGCAGTGAGCCCTACTCACACTCCCTACTTCCGCACAGAGGACTCGCAGCCACCCACCCTGGGACAGGAGACCATGGAGGGTAAGGCTTGTCACACATTCTTTACTTTATCAATGACCATGACAACAGCTGTTCTATATCTTCCATTTTTATGTACCAGTACAAAACATTGATAATTCAGGTATACCATCGTGAGAGATTTTTTTAAAATATCTATTTAGACCAGTTGTCAGTGCAGCTGATTGTAATGAGTCAGAATTCTAGCTTATATTTATAGAGTAATCCAGTCGACAAAATAAAATATATTCATGTTTGTCAGATATATAGTATTTGTTGTCATATCTTTTCAGGGGAAAGTAGCTAATATACTGTACACTCAAACAGTCGCTAGAAGTTGGCAGAGGAATCATAGACCAATTTGCATATTCATGAATCTCTGTCATCCTTTGCATATTGAAACATGTTACATGAAGGAGAATTTTCTGAAGACAGAATATTTGCTAAGGACACAGTGAACAGTGTTCAGGGTTGGGAACAGTGATTGGTTGTTGGGAAACAATGGTGATCAGTGATTGGTTGTTGGGAAACAATGGTGATCGATGATTGGTTGTTGGGAAACACTGGTGCTCGATGATTGGGAAACAATGGTGATCGATAATTGGTTGTTGGGAAACAATGGTGATCAATGATTGGTTGTTGGGAAACAATGGTGATCAATGATTGGTTGTTGGGAAACAATGATGATCAATGATTGGTTGTTGGGAAACAATGGTGATCGATGATTGGTTGTTGGGAAACTGGTGATCAGTGATTGGTTGTTGGGACACAATGGTGATTAATGATTGGTAGTTAGGAACACTGGTGATCAGTGATTAGTCATTGTGAAACAGTGGCGATCAGTTATGGGTTGTTGGGAAACTATGGCGATCAGTTATGGGTTGTTGGGAAACGATGGTGATCAGTAATTGGTTGTTGGGAAACCTAATCACACATTATGCATCAAAACATCTGCTATTGCATATTTATACCGTATTTCTTTTAAAGCCTATTTCATCCTCTCATTTTGCTCATAGAGCCATCAATGGCCAGCAGTGAAGTCACTGATGAACCTCCAACTCTGATAAAAGAGGATTTGCTGCCTCTGTCTGCTCAGGTAATATACCTTATCTTAAGTAATATTATATATGCTCTAAAGACAGCTAAAGAAACTGCCTATGAGTTATCCAAATACCTTATTCTGTGTGTGACTGTCACTTTTACAGGAGGATGAGGATGTGGCAGTTGCTCCGCCGTTGAAAAGAGTTTGCACAGAATAAAAGGCTTTTACTAAAAGCCAAGTCTTAAGATAGACACATCATGATCAAAACAGCTCACCTGGACACATGGGACTGAAATGAGCAGCCATGTTGTGAACTCTGTGTCTGTCGGCTGCATTAGAATTTGATAAGGAAACAATGATATCACTTCCCTGGACCGATTAACTAAAATTAGCAAGCAATTAATAAAAGAAACAACTACAGATCTCTATCAAAACTGTACAAAGGACTGAAAAGGCACAAACTATGAAATGGTTGGAAATTAATTTAAATTTTTTCCCCCAAAGTTTTTACATATTTTTACCATGAAGTATTTACTTGAAGACAAATCTGTAAGTATTATATTTGCTGTAAATAACTCCATGTGGGAGAGAACACTATAACAGTATAGTGTGTCATGGCATCATTTTAGAACATTTAAGTATCTACTCATTTGTATTGCATTTTAAAGCTTTTCTAAGTTTGTGTAGAATATTTGCTTTCACTGTGAGTGCATGTGTTGCTTTATTATTATTATTATTATTATTATTATTACTATTTTTTTTTTACTGCATGCATGAAGGAGCAGTTGTTTAGACGTTTTACCAAACCGGATTTATTTGTTAACAAGCTAAATTTAGCAACGGTAGAGTTCAACAAAGTCATGTTGGACTCAGCTCAGGTACCTTAAGTTGAAATGTTAAATTGATCTTTCAGAATCAGAGAGAAGCAGATACAAATGGAGAATATAACAAAAAATTTAACATACTGTACTGTGTGGTGTTAAAGTTATTTTCAATACATAATTGACCAGCAGTTCTAGTAATTCCCTATTTTCAGACTTGCACTGGAAATATCAAGGTCTTGACATTTACATGCTTTGTTTTAATAGTCTATGGAGATGTCTTTTTAGAAAAAAGAAATTCTATAAAATATCAACATAAAATGTGTGTGATATGAGTATGTTTCAGAATTAATCTAATAGAGTATGTCTTCACATTAAACGGCTCAAATAAGTATTTTTCAAAATATTTTTGAAACATGGAGTGTAATCTGAGCAAGAGACCATAACAGAAATATGGAAGACATTGGAAGACAAAACCAATGGGTATCTTTAATTAGGCTTCAAAGAAATACTTCAGTGATTCTCAACTTTCAATTTCTACTTAACAGAACTGTAGAGCAACTGTGTGATCACCATGAAGAAGGATTTCGACACGTTTTCCCTGTGTTGAAATGGAAAAATTGTTTACTCAACACTTGCTTATAAGGGAAGCCTAAGGGCAGCTGTTGGAGCCGTCAGTCAATGTTTATGAGAAACGTATTTTTGTAGAATGCGTTCATGAACTTTTATGAAAAAGTTAAAAGGAAATTAAATTATAAATCTGCATCACTCATTCTTTCAGAGCTGTGACTTTTTTCAGAAGGTTGAATTTGTCTGATTGTTATCAGCAGTCAACTGGCAAAGATTAATTAGAATATCTATTGTTTAAAAAACATTACCCTATTCACCTGAACTTGTTGCCACACTGTAATTTTCTTTATCTCTGAAGTGATATCAACAATGTTTTGTATCTTTAATATGTATCTTTTACCTGTGAAGGGAAATGTTTTGTTCCTTTAATTAACTTTTAGAGTAAAGCTTTAAAGGCCTAGGCCTTTAAAGTGGTATTAAAGGCCCTTGATATTACCACCCCATTAACAAGCAAACATCCAGTTTGGTATTTTTTGTATTATTTTTTTTTTATATACAAGAGTGTTTAGTATTTTGCTTCAGCAACAAGTTTAGAATTTGTGCTCTGTGCACAGTTCAGTATCCTGATTGTACTTGGGTGGGGTCTTAACACATCTTACTGTTATTTCAGACCAGTTTCTCTCTTTAACGAAGAAGACATGACTATCAAAAGTGGCCTTTACCTGGACGTTGAAACTTTTGGCTAGCACTAGTGGAACGATAGTACCACTGCCTGACCATTTGATTTCATTAGTTCACAGGTTCCCAACCTTGGTCCTGGAGTACCCCCTGTCCTGCACATTTTATTGTTTTTCCCTGCTCTAATGCACCCATTTCAGCCTCAGAAAGGGTAGATAATTAGCTAAGTATTTAGTTGAAGCAGGTGTATTGGGAGCAGGGAAAACACTAAAATGTGCAGGACAGGGCCAGAGTTGGGAACCTGTGCATTCATTGCAGAAAGGACCCTTGTCAAACACATTTCAGCATACTCTCTACAGACATGTTGTGGTAGGAAGTACATTAACATTACATGATACCTTTAATGACCCCATGCAAATGTACAGTTTACCCACTGCATCATGCATTACATAAAAATAAAGAATTGCCATTTGGTAGAAATGTGTTCGCATGACATCTATAAAGCAGGCATCATAAACTAATTTCCAAAATGACTCCTGTTATTTAGATTAGATGCCATTGTACAGAAAGTGTATATATTGTGATATCTGAATGATGACAATAATGTGACAGGCTTGTTTAAATGTATGCTAATCTCACGTTGTCTCAAACTTCTTGTAGCCAGAGAACCCTTTTCTTCTTCTATTCCTAAACTTTGCACTGACCGACCGACGTTAGGTCCAAGCCGCTGATTTATTGTCCTACTTCACTGCTGAGGAAAAAACAATACAAACAGTCACAGAAATTCTAATGGTTTCCACAACATATACCATTAGAAAACATCAGCTATTACCAAATGTCAAAGGTGTTCTATTGGTCCTTAATGGTATCCACTAGACATAACAGGCCACCAATAGAAGGCAACAAATTACCACTAGAGACCCACAGGGACCGTTACAGTTTCCATTAAAACCAATACAAATTCTATGAGGGGGTTTCTATTGGTTTTTTATTGGGTTATATTTGAGTTACTGTGGTTTCCATTGAACTCATTCATGTGCCCAGACAACCAGGTTAAACACTATAAGTACTTAATATTAAATGTAGTAACGATGATAATGGCGAAATGGTGAAAATCCAACCTACTTCGTTATCCAACTTCTCTAAACGGAGCTTTACCACTTCCTCCTAAGCTTTTATATCAGGGGCGTTGCTATGATTTTATGCTGGGCGTGGCAATAACGACAGTCAGCCAAATAGGCCAATCAAATCCCTCCGCTTCGGTAGCTAGCGCTGCTCAGAGCCAATCGGTGGCCGCGGTGGGAGGGACAAATGTGTCGGATTCCGCGCGCTGCCGGTCGCGGTGTGGTGGTGTTCGGGGTCGTCCGGGAGTGTTTACCGGTGGAGTCGTATCTCCCGCCATTTTTTTTTTCAACCTGACATTCTCTTTCTCTCATTTGTTCTTTTGTAACAAATACACCCTGCGACCATCTTGGAAGGGTCAGGAGTGTTTGTTTGTTTGTTTGTTTTTTTGCTCCTCGCGAACAGAAGAAAAGAACAACAGCATTCGTCACCCAGTGAAGACCAAAGTGCATGCTGGGAGTTCTTTTAGAAAGCGCGCCATCGTAATCCTTGTGCCGGGCGCCTTGCATTCACTGCGCCGGGGCTGCGACTCGGGGAGAGCCGTCTCTTTCCATTCCGGCTTTTGGTGAAGTTTATTTGGAGCGCTGTTTTCTTTCCTCTTTAAAACTATTGGATGTTGACGCGCTATGCCCCAACCGTCTCCTTTAATGCGAAGAGAACCGAGGAGAGGACGTTGCTAATCCCACCGCGTCGCACTTATTGTTATTTAGCTGAAGCTAAGCTAGGCTAAGCTAACTCGAGCCTAGCTTTGATGCTAGCTAGGCGTTAAATGTCGAGGAAAAGCGCCTTGTGTGATTTCTGTCTAGATTCCCGGAATACATGTTTGTACTGGCGGTCATTTTAACTTAAAGCTCTACACCACGCCGAAGTTTATTTGTGGGAGAAAACAGTCGTAATGGCGCCGCTGCTGGGCCGGAAGCCGTACCCGCTCGCTAAGCCGCCAGCCGAGCCGCCGGGCCCGGCAGAGCAGCTCTACATCATCCCGCATACCAAAGAGGCCTTCATCAACAAAGAGTATCCTTTCCTTTCTTAGCAAGCTTGCTAACTAGCGTCATGGCTTTTCAACCACAACGCAGTGCTATACACTCTTACACTTTATATCAAATAACAGCGCGTTTATTGTGATTAAAATTAGCTTAACGTTTTTTTGTTGTTGCTGTAGTAATATGTCCCGGTTTTGGAGTTGAGCAGTATGTGAAACAAAACTCTCCAAGTGTCTAATTTGCAACATTTAGTGGCTCTATATGTCGTATTGAATGTTTTGTTTATTTGTCCTGAGTTAGCACAGGCTAGTTCTCTGTCACAACCTTTTCATTGAAGTTAGCTAGGCTTTGTTTGCTGTAATGTGATTAGTAATGTCAGGAGCTGGTGCTATTTTTAAAGCCGGTGAGACAGAGAGTCGAGCCAGACTCGTATTTGGTGTGAAGAAGCTAAAGCCGAGATGGTTTTTGTGGTTTCGGTGCCGCTGAGTGAAGCTCGTGGAATGATCTTCCGGTTAGCATACACGCTAACATGATGTAGCCGATGTGCTTGTAGTGGTCGTAGGGTGTAGATAGACATACAGGTGTCGTTTTCGGTTTTTTAGCTTACGACATCATTTGTGGGTGCTGATTGTTTTGTGAAGGACAGGGGATCAGACTCGGAGCTGGATTTCATCTCATCTCCTTTTACCCTTCTCTGAGAGTTGATCTGAGGTGCAGTGAAGTCTGCACTAAACTCTAAAACTGCTGTTGTTTAGTATAAATACTCGGTGATTTGACACATGCAACTGTCAAACCACTTCTCCATGCTCTGTTTCTAACGTCACACACACACTGGTGTTACAGGGATCTTCCAAAGACGGGCTGGTATCATTCATTTTAGTTTTTGTTAATCCCGGTGGAGTTGGGATTCCCCCTGTATTATCACCACGTCATCAGAAAGCGCTTCAGATGCAGATATGTCTTGGCATGACTTGTGATCAGGGTTTACAGCGCTGTATAGAAAAGCATAAAGCTTCAGAAAGTTGATACAAAACGATACGGGTATCTTTCTTTTTTTGCTTTCAGTTTTGTTCTATCCAGTTCCCATACCTGCTAACTGGAATCTTCTAGAGTTAACACGCCTTAAGAGTGTCAACACGCTGTCTCTTTGACGACAGAGATTTGAACTCATGTAGCGACAGACCTGACGATAGGACGCTTAGATTGTTGTGCCACTAAGCAGCGGGTCGTCAGAGCCACTCGTAATCTCCCAGCATCATATTCCAAAATATGTCTTGTCTAAGAGCTGAGCCTGATGCCGCACCTTTTAATAATTGAGCTTCTCTGCTACACCCGGTTGTTAATTATGAACAAGGCCTCTCTTTCTCTCTCACACACGCATGCAGAGCCCAGGATGCAGGGTTCTACCGTGAGCAAAGCATAACGTCACCTACTCTCGCATGTAGGTGTTTTTACAAATTCAGTGTTTTATGCCTTTTTTTTGTCTCTGCTGTGCTGTTTTGTTTGTTTGTTTTCTTTAACCGTGCTGTTCAGAGAGTATGAGGCCCGAATGCAGAGATACAGTGAACGGATCTGGACGTGCAAAAGCACCGGCAGCAGTCAGCTCACACACCTGGAGGCCTGGGAGGAAGAGCAGGAGGTCACTGAGCTGTGAGTAACATCATCACTGAACAAGTGCTACTCTTCATCTGTAAATCAAAAGGCATTTAGTCCGAGCGGTTTAATTTTGTAGCTACCAAGCAGGTATTTCAGATTCATGTTTTACACCGCATGATTGTTTATTTGTGGTAAAGTTTCAGCATGTGAGTCAAGAACAGTTAAAAAAAAAAATGAATAATTGGTCAGCTTCTCCCGCTGCTCTATACCGAATCAAGTGAATGTCACTTGAGCACACTTTCACACTTTGTCTGCTGGCCCAACACTTTTCCAGTCTCATAACAGAAGCGTAATTTTCCTCACAGTGTACCATGGCTGCACACACACACACTCATGGAGTTGCATAAACACTGAAGATTAGAGCCTGTGATTGCCCTTGTGTCTACATGTTAGTCTTAGTGCTGGTGGTTTCCCCTATAGCGCCCTCTGCTGGTGTGAGTTATCACAGCGTTTACAGTTGCTCTTTGATAAATGATTGATTTTAATTTAGTCTAGGTAGCCTGCTTTATTTATTCAAATCATTAAATCTGTTTTGCTGTAAAAAGCCATTTACATTCTGTAGTAATATAGAAATAGTTCATCAGATTACATATTGTGACACGGTTCTTTGCATTGTGGTCAGATGTTTGTTTTTGAAAGCTGTGTTTGTGGTCTTGTGCTTTATTCTCTCCAGGCTGCAAGAGGAATACCCTGTGTGGTTTGAGAAGCCAGTTTTGGAAATTGTACATCATAACACGGTGTCGCTGGACAAACTGGTGGATCTGGCCTGGGTGGAGATTCTCACTAAATACGCCGTAGACGAGGAGTGTGACTTCCTGGTAGGAATTTCTTTCCTGAATGTAATTCCATGATTATTTCTTAACGTTGTTGTTGTTTTTTTTGTTTGTTTGTTTGTTGTTGTTTTTTTAACTTTCTTATCTCCTAATTTTTTCTGTCTTTCACCACAGGTCGGAAAGGATAAAAGTTTGCGAGTGAAGGTGGTGAAAATTCATCCTCTGGAAAAGGCTCAGGAGGACCAGACGCAGAAAAAGTTGGAGGGAGCGTGTGATTCTCCGTCCAGCGACAAGGAGAACGCCAGCCAGGAGAACCAAAAGAAAGAGCCGCCCAAAGAAGAGGAGAACAACAGGAGAGAGAGCCTTTGTAAGTAACTGTAATTTATTATCTTTAGAGATTTTCTATAGGAACAAACTTTCACTGTACTGCGAGACTCTGTAATATTCAACGATATATCTTTTTTTTTTTTTTCCCGGTAGGTGATCGGGCACGTCGTTCCCCCAGAAAACTCCCCACCACTATGAAGGAGGAGAAGAAGAAATGGGTGATGCCTAAATTTCTGCCCCACAAATATGACGTGAAGCTCCTCGACGAGGACAAAGTAATCAGCGACGTCCCTGCTGACAGCCTCTTCAGAACGGAGAGGCCTCCCAATAAAGAGATAATGCGCTACTTCATCAGGCACTACGCTCTCAGGCTTGGCATGGGAGAGAGCGCCCCGTGGGTGGTGGAGGATGAGCTGGTGAAAAAATTCAACCTACCCAGCAAATTCAGCGACTTTCTCTTAGACCCACACAAGGTAGCGTATAGTTACTGACTTGGGGTTAATTCAGTTGCTTTTGTTTCGCAGCAGCAGTCAGTAATACCGGGTTGTTACCTGTTGCTGAAAACTAGATTGTGTAAATGTATAACATAAAAATATAAACCTTGCTGCTTTTGTAATGACTGTATTTGATGTATTTAGTTCTTAGCAGAAAATCCCTCATCCAAGAGAAGGAGTCTCAGCTCACCGGAAGGAAAGCCCAACAAGAAATTGAAGCTTCAGGGCTCAGAGTCAGGCATGGACGCAAACGGCGTCAACGAAAAAGGAGAGAACGAGAAAAAGCGGAAGAAAAAGCAAAACATGCCTCTGAGCCCCACTCTCTGGGCAAACATGCAGGTAGGCATTTTGATGAATGTCGCGTTTGTTCATGATGCCTAGATGTAGTACGTTAGCACACGAGCAGCATGTTTTGCTGTCCAAAAAGTTTTTTAGGCCATCGTTATATGGACAAATTATAGCGTAAAAGAAGGAAACAAAATAATGGTTAAAAATTACTGTGATAAAGCAATATGTAAAAAAAACAAAAAAAAAACCATATCCGTGATATCTCATGAACGAGTACTTTTTTTCGTTTCTAGTCCCAGTGCCTAAGTGGTTTTCATATAAGCGAAGCCTGGCTAATCAGTACCTGATCCTGTTTTCTTGCACTGTCTTTATATAAAAAAAAAAAAAAAGTGCCAGTTTAGATCGGTGACTCCAATTTGCCTCTAGGTTTTTGTGTGACGTCTGATGATTGCTTTTCCAGAGTGTATCTTTCAGCCAGTTTTCCAGATCTGCTGTAGCTCTGACAGGATAAAAATGCTTACTGAAGATGAGCAGAAGTATTTCCCCCCATCTGTGTATTTTGAATTATTCTACTGTGTTTTTTCAGGTGAAGAACCTGAACGGCTCTCCGCTGAAGGTTAAGAATTCAGGCACGCCCAAGAAACCGACGGACGGGAAGAGGAATCACAAGAGCGGCGCAACCAAAACACCCAACAGCCATAAAGCCTCGAAAAAAGACGAAAAGACCTCTAAGAAGCCCCGGATGAAGCAGATGACCTTGCTGGATCTGGCGAAGAGTCCCGCTGCTGCGGGCAGTCCTAAAAAGAGAGCACGGAGCACCGGGCCTGGCACGCCGAAGCTGGGTAAACCTCTGCCTCCCATGGCTCTGCATCTGCTGCGCTTTTATAAGGAAAACAAGGGCAAAGAGGACAAGAAGAGCACGCTGTCTTCGTTAGTGAGCAGGGCAGCGAAGACCTTGTCTGCGGAAGACCGCGGGCGACTCCCCGACGAACTGAAGGAGATGGTGCAGAAGCGCTGGGAGCGGCTGGAGGAGAAGCGGCGATGGGCTCTCATGAGCGAGGAGGAACGGCAGGAGGCGATGCGCAAGAAGCGGGAAGAATTGAAAGAGAAGCTGCGTGAGAAGGCGAAGGAACGGCGCGAGAAGGAATTGCAGCTGAGGCGTGAGCAGCAGCGACGCTTCGAGGACCAGGAGCTCACCGGAAAGAGCCTGCCCACATTCCGGCTGGTGGACATGCCCGAGGGCCTGCCAAACGCTCTGTTCGGTGACATAGCTATGGTCGCAGACTTCCTCAGCTGCTACTCTGATCTACTGTTGCCTGACAAGCAGTACCCGATCACAGCGCAGTCACTTATGGAGGCTCTAGCAGGTGACAAGGGAGGCTTTCTCTACCTAAATCGTGTCCTGGTGGTGCTGCTCCAGACGCTGTTGCAGGATGAGCTGGCCGAGGCCTACAGTGAGCTGGACATGGCTCTGTCTGAAATCCCGCTGACGATGCACTCCGCGTCGGAGTTAGCACGCCTGTGCCTGCGCCCGACCGACGTGCTGGGTGGCGAGAGCGCCCGCGACTCTGACGACTGGCACGGCGGTGGCTGTTTCGACGACGTCTTGGGTGCGGAGCTCCTGGAACGGCTCGAGACGACCGAGGTGTTTGAGCTTGCGCCGGCCGAGAAGGCGAGTCTGCTGGTGGCCCTGTGCCATCGCATCCTCATGACCTACTCTGTGGAGGACCACGTGGAATCGGCGCACCTGCGCTCTTCTGAGCTCTGGAAGGAACGCATCGCCACGCTCAAGGAGGCCAACGTGCGCCGCAAGGCTGAGAAGCAAAAGCGCAAGGAGCAGATGGAGTCCAAGACCCAGGATGTGGCAGTTAAAAAGGAGAAGAAGAAGGAGACGAACGGCAAGGAGGACGTGTCCAAAGTCAAGGTGGAACCAGAAGACATGATCAGCACGGTGAAGAGCCGCAGGCTGATGGCTATGCAGGCCAAAAAGGAGAAGGAGGAACTTGAACGCCAGAACAGAGGTGAGCGAGAGACAAGAACGTGTGATAGAAGATAGAGGGAGGGAGGACAGAAGAGATTCTGGTTATAATTCAAACGATAAGCTTACATTTGCGCAATTGGGATTATGCGTAAATACTAGGTTTACACGAATCAGTCAGTAATCTGATCACGTTTAGAAAAATTCTCCAGAGAGTCTCAATGTTCACTGGTGCTACAGCACAAATTATGTTGTGAAAGAAGCGGAAACTGCACGAAAAGTGAGGGTGAAGCACATCCATGTTCTTGAGAAATACAGGAAGTTGTATACTCTTAGCCTCTGTATTTACCGTGCTGTTCTTCCGTACGGACGTAGAGCGCATGGAGAAAGAAGCTGAGGAGGAGCGGATCAGGAAGCAGAGGGCTGCAGTAGAGCGTGCCTTCCACGAGGGCCTAGCTAAGGCCAAGCTGGTGATGAGGAGAGCGCCACTTGGCACTGACCGCAACCACAACCGGTATACACTCGCTCACACACACTCACTCATCTAAAAATATACCAACAAAAACATCCCTATAATTAAAGACATTGGTTCCATGGATTAAAGCCTCAGGAAAAAGAGCAGAGTTATCAGTAGTTGTTTTTATATTGTCACAAACATAAGTATTCACAAATGAAAACGTTTTCCTTTTTTTAGATCCTAAGAGTTGTAGTGATGTTTAAGCCTACCAGCGCCTGAGACCTGGGAGAAGCACGAGCAGTCGTTCATGTTTGTTTAAAAAAAAAAAAAAATTTTATTGGTGACTATTTGTAGGTAAACGGAGAGTTTTTAGTTATAACTGGTCTGAATTTTAAATTAGTCACTAGGTAGATCAGATAAGATGCATATTTTTCACATGTTTATGGTCTAATGCTGAAAATGTGTCGGCGTTGTAAAAAAAACACGCTTTTCAACACCACCAAATCCAAGGAGTTATTTATAAATGCAAGAAGAAGAAAGCCCAGAAATTCTGTATTTATCATTCATTTCCATCCCTATAGAGAATCTCCTGCCTGATCACTAGCCAAATGGCTGGTTTCTGCTTTGGATAATGGATGCGATAGGGCCATCATGTTGCCGTTTGTATTTATTTATTTGTTTGTTTGTTTGTGTGTGTGTGTAGGTATTGGCTGTTCTCTGACGTTGTTCCTGGACTTTATATAGAAAAAGGCTGGGTGCATGAGAGCATCGACTACAGCTTCACTCTTCCACCTGAGCAGACACAGGGAGATGAGGAAGAGGAAGATGAAGAGACGGAGGGTGAGGGTGCTATCGACGTTTACTTGAATGGAGACAATTCACAATACAGAGATATTTTCATTAATTTTGTTTATTTATGATGAGTGTGAAATGACAACTTGCCCTCTTGTTCCAGCAGGCATGTTTGAGTGAAATCTTGCATTTGTTAACGATACTGTGTGTGTTACATGCACCTTTTATCGTTACCAATAAAGGTACTCATAAGTTCACTAAATTCATTTGAAATAAATCCAGCATTATCTCTTCTCTAGATGTGGAGAAAGAAGATGAGGCAAGTATAGCCAGCGCTACTAATGAGAGTGGCCAGCAGGGGGCTCCAGCTCCGGAGACCTGCATAGAGACGACCGTGCCCAAGCTGGGCCAAAACCTCTGGTAAATAAATCTTAGAAATTCTTAGAGTTCAGTGAAAAGGCGGGTTTGCTTATCTACTTCTATTTTATTGTATCTGTGGGAGCATTTGAGGTTAATGAAGTGGTATGCAGCTCAGCTCTATGTAGACCATAGCTAATAAGATATGCAACCCAAGTAGTTAGCGTCTTTTTTTTTTTTGTTGTTTGTTTTTTGTTTTTTTTTTCTCCCAAGCGCACACATGCCTTTTATGCACGACGGTTTTGTAGAATGTTTTCTCTTCACTCAGGTTTGTGTGCGACACTCAGAAAGATCTGGATGAGCTCATAGAAAGCCTTCACTCACAAGGTGTGCGAGAGAGCGAACTGAAAATGCAACTGGAACTCAAGTGAGTGCGTGTGTTCCCTGAGCTAATACATGAAGTGTTGTGCATGTACATTGTGCTTTATGATTGGATATTTGTATTATTTATTTAAGGTACCAGGATATCATGCACTCCATCCACCTGAGCCGGAAGGTGAACACCGGTCTGCGCACTTGTGATGGCTACCAGGAGCTCCTCAAATACCTGCGCAGCGACATCATCGAGGTATCTTCGCGTCTGGAGAAGGGCGGACTCGGCTTAATGGAAAACACGGCCGTGTTCGAGGAGCAGGTGAGGGACTTGGG
The DNA here is from genome assembly GCF_001660625.3 of Ictalurus punctatus. Taxonomy (NCBI): domain Eukaryota; kingdom Metazoa; phylum Chordata; class Actinopteri; order Siluriformes; family Ictaluridae; genus Ictalurus; species Ictalurus punctatus. The sequence continues at coordinate 29,184,669 of NC_071284.1, forward strand.
GAGAGGGATCCTCCTGGTGCTTGTGTTTTGAGGCGGGTCAGTAGGTTTGAGGTTTGGGCTCTCCCGTCTCATCCTGAACGCTGTTATTGTTAGGAAGGTGGCAACATTTTAATAAGGGTCTTGATATGTCAATTGGTTTTAATCATATTCATAACGTTTAAGGTGTATAATTAAATTAAACGTGAACATTTAGCAGATTTTTGTTTGAAGAAATTCATTTCCTCCGAGAACTGAAATTGTTTCTTGATTTAAAATACATAAATAAATAAATTATTTTCTTTCAGGTGCGACACCTGGAAAACCTGAAGGACTTTGGTGAGTGTGTGATAACGTTGCAGGAGAGTGTGGTTAAGAAGTTTCTTCAGGGCTTCATGGCTCCGAAGCAGAAGAAAAAGAAGAAGCAGACAGGGGAAGAGAGCGGAAAGACTGAGGAAGTGGATGAGGAGAAAAAACTGGCTGAGGAGGCTAGGGTGAGTGTGTGTGCATGATTGTGTTAATTTTGTGAGAACAGGTTTTTCTGTGTTTCAACCAGGATTAATGTTTAAAAAAAAAAAAAAAGAGGTTTTATTGGATTTCTTTCTGCAGGTGGCGACTGCTGTGGAGAAGTGGAAGTTTGCTATACGCGAGGCTCAGACCTTCTCACGCATGCACGTGCTCTTGGGAATGCTGGACGCGTGCATCAAGTGGGACATGTCAGCGGAGAACGCTCGCTGCAAAGTGTGCCGCAAAAAAGGTACGACTGCAGCAGGTTTATGGCGTCTCATGTAAGGTTCTAAAGCAACACTCTGTAAAGAACCAAAGTACGTTTGCTGCAGATTCACAACCACAAAATGTCCTTAAACTCTCCACTTTTTTCATTTCCCAGTAGGAGAGGACGACAAGTTAATCCTGTGTGACGAGTGCAACAAAGCCTTCCACCTCTTCTGCCTGAGGCCTGCACTCTATCGCATTCCCGAAGGGGAGTGGTTGTGCCCGGCCTGCCAACCGACCATCGCCCGCCGCTGCTCGCGTGGAAGGTGAGAGAAGGAAACGTGTCTGAGAATGTACACACCCGTAACACGTCCATACTCTCTCGGGCATTCCTTATATACAAGAGCACACCCCGATCCTCTTCTCTCATCTGTGTGTGATCGACAGAAACTATAACGAAGACACGGAGGAAGAGCAGGATGAAGAGGATGAAGAGGAGGACGAGTCAGAAGAGGATGACTCTGAGGACGAGGAGCAGAGGGATACAGGGCACAGCTGTGAGTCATTATTATTATTATTATTATTATTATTATTATTATTATTAAACCTTGATATCTCCTCCTCCTTTCTCCAGCGCTCACCAGGGTTCCAGAAACCATTCACCTGACGCACGTTTTAACTGATTGACTTACATTTTCATTGTTCTTTCTGATTTAACAGTGAGACCGAGGAAGAAGATGAAATCGTTCCTGAGGCCCAAAGCTCAGAGCAAGTCATCGTCCAAGAAGCATTCGCCACCAAGTGCCAAAACTGCATCTAAATCTAAAGCTGCTGCCAAATCACGGACAAGCAACAGTGCAGACATTGATGAATTGGTGAGTTTAAAAGTTAAAATAAAATTGTTAAATGTACACGTGCGTTAGGGCATCAACTGGATTTTTTTTTTTTTTTTTTTCTCCAAATAATTTATTTTGAGAAGAATACACCCCTGTATTAACCTGATACATGCATACTGGAGCATGTGTAACCCTATAAGCAACAACACAAGTCTGTACATTCAGGTATGTATAGTGTGCCCCCAACCCCCCCCCCGGGCATTTGGGACTGTTATGTTGGGTTGGAATGGGAATTGTTGGTTAAACAAAAACCAGAAATTGTCCAGTGACAAATATACTTCCAAAGGTGGGTGTGTGTGTGGTGGTGTGTTTTTTTTTTTTTTTTTTTTTTTTTTTTTTGTGTACCTTGTTTTGATGATTAAAAAAAAAAAGTACACATGCGCGTGTCACGAGAACTGATACTTCGGTACCAAGTTGGTACCAACATTCTTAAAACGTGACTGTACTTGTTTTTCTGGAGTAGTGTTAGCACCGTTTGTAATGAAAGTACTGAGCTTGCTATTCTTCCGGACCTGATGGGGGCAGCAAATACACGTAAGTGTTTTACTCGGTCCACAAGTGGTGAAGAAGAGGGGGAACGCCTACAAGCACACGGGAAAAACTACAGAAGTTTAGCTTGGCTTAACAAGTTTAGCTCCGCCCTGACTCGAGAGGAAAGCTAGTATCGGTTTCCAGTGTGCAACCGATGTTATCGTTCATTTCAAACAAAGCGAGGAAAAGGTCCTATATTATGTTTGTTTGAGGCAGCTGGCATTGTAGCTGTGAAACCAGCTAGCGTTATGTTCCATGTAATGTTAGCGATAGCCAGTTATTTTTTTAAAGACGCTAACACATTGCAATGTTATAAACTACCTCCTAATGGGCCTCCATACATCGCCATTCAGCCCGTGTCCCGTCAGCTAAATGTAGCCTAATGTCACTAATAATTATTCAAATGTTCATGCTTTTAATAAATCTTTTTGGCCTGCCACCATATCAGTGAATTTAAACTAATGCTTGCATTCAGAGTATAAGGTGTGTGCGCGCGTGCGTGCGTGCGTTTAGGAGTGCACCTTCGGAGACACATTGGCAGACAGTGTTTGATAACTAAAATTCTCTCCCTCGCTCTCTTTGCCAGTATCAGCCAGAGGAAGATGTCCTCCAGGAGAGTTTTTATTTTATTTTATTTTTATACCACACCATGGTATCGACTTTGGTATCGAATATCATGTTCTTTTGGTGGTATCAATACCGACTACTAGATTTTTGGTATCGTGACATCCCTAGTGTGCACACATGGCAACTGCGTATGAATGAGAACAAAGATTCTTCTGAAGAATTGACCCTGCTTGGGTTATGCCACACAAACAGGTTTAACATTTTTAGGCATCTCATAATGATTGTGGTTAATTTTGCATTTGACTTCTGCAGGTGCGCCAGAGCTCCAGAACAGGAGGAAACAAGCAAGCACAGGAGCTTGAGAAGTGCGAAGAGATCCTCCAAAAATTGATTAAATTCCGTTATAGCTGGCCCTTCAGGTACTCTCTCTCTCTCTCTCTCTCTCTCTCTCTCTCTCTCTCTCTCTCTCTCTCTCTCTCTCTCTCTCTCTCTCTCTGTCAAAAGTTTAGACACTCTATTTTTCCACATTTTAGAGTAGTAATGGTCATCAAAACTCTGGAATAACACAAATGGAACTATGGGAATAATGTTGATTAAAAGTTTAGAGTGTGCCTATTATGGTTTTTCAAATATTCCCTTTCATGTAGTGTGTTATTTAGTTGTTTGTGAATGCAAAACGTCTGCAAACATTCAAAAATCAAAGCGCACGACAAGCTGAGTTATCGACTCCCAAAAGAAGGAACCGATTCTGAACAGCTGAAACGAGTCGTTAGTGATTCCAGACTTTACTTCCTGTACGAAACTACCTAGGTTTGTAACAAAAGACCCCGCCTCTGGTCTTCATCGGCTGCTCGCTGACAGACAGAGCTGATATTCTTTATGGTAGTGTGCATTTCCTTTTAGACACACGCGGTGGTAGACCAATCACAACAGACTGGAACATCTGACCAATCAGAGCAGAGTATGCTCTCTGAAAAGAGGAGTTTAGAATGAATAACTTAGGACTGATCATTTAACAATGAGCTCATTAAAGTGGTGTGTTTTTTGTTTGTTTGTTTTTTTAAACCTTAGATGCAGCTATTGTAAATCTATTGTACGAGTCCTCTAAAACAAAATTAGGCACGCTTCAAAACCATAATAGGTGTGTTTTAATATTTTAGCATCTTCAAAGTAGACACACTTTTGGCCTAGAATTTTCAGAAATGTATTGTTTTCTCAACTGATTTCTTGAGGAATCTCCCTGAGATGCTTTTTAATCAGTATTAAAGGAGTTCCCACCTACCCTGGACTCTTACTAGCTGCTTTTCAAAATATTTTGCTCAGTCAACCGTAAAAAATAAGTAATTTTGTAAATAAAATGTTTTCTAATGAAAGAAATGAACAGTTATATTTGTTTACAACACCAATTTCAAACATTTACTCATACACTTTCAGATCAAAAGGTTTTTAAGATCATGAGAAACATTTCAGTCGAGTGTCTTTTGACCGGTAGTGTACATGCCATAATTTATTTTCAGGCTACCTGTGAGCTATTAATGTTAAATATCTGATATCTTAAACCTTTTATTTTTCTGGACAAACTCCCCAGTCGATGTATATGCACACTACATAGGGCATAAGTGTTTTAGAATCTGTGCAGTATACTTTGTCCAGTATTTTACCTTTTTTTTAAAAAAAAACAGACTCATTTAAAAATGTGATTATTTGAAGTGCATCACAGGCCCTGTTCACACCTGTAATTAACATACGTTTTTGGGGATGGGATCACACGTGGACTTCGCTAAGTACAGGCCCGAATAGGATCAAACGTCTCTCGAATACTCCCTGAAATCCGATCGCGCGAACCAAATCCGGTGGTCTGGGATGTATACAGCCACGTCACGTTTGTAGTCTGAACGTGAATAAGTTTCGATGCGTCCCAGAAAACATTTAAGGAGCGTCTAATCGACTGCATGCGTTGCTGGAAATTATCATCACAAGGCTGTACTGAACAGTAGAGCTTTCTGCCTACTGGATAAGTGATGCTATAACAGCAAAGGTTTTTCATAGCTTCCTTTGTCACCTCATCTCTCTTTCATTACCAGGCCACACAGTTATAACATTTGAGACAGTCCGTACAGGTAAACGGGACAGGATTTGTGGGACATTTCCAACTGGAAACAAACACAGCAGAAGACTGCTGTAATAAATGTCAGACAGCCTTTCTCCAGCAGAAATTATTCATGAAATCTGGTCCCTGGAGATCCGTTTGTTACGCAGGGTTTGAACGGCTGCACGTCTTCCAGGACACTTGTTAATGCTGGGTGTGACCGGGGCCTCAAATTTCATGCAATTATTCAGTCTAGCATCAAACAACTAAGAATCGTTTACAACACACAGTCTTAGATGTTTGGTTTAAATATGTCGGTATTGAATTGTGAAATGAACTAACAGCTCTAGTAACCTTCTCACACACCTGGACCTGTATGAGCACTCGTTGCATTTCCCTAACTGGGTTCTCTTTACGCGTTCAGAGAGCCGGTGTCGGCGGAAGAAGCCGAAGACTACCAGGATATCATCAGCACTCCAATGGATTTCAGCACCATGCAGAGCAAGTTCAAGTCGTCGCAGTACCGCAGCCCGCAGGACTACATCGAGGACATGAAGCTGGTGTTCAGTAACGCTGAGGAATACAACCAGCTGGGCAGCAGCGTGCTGCAGTGTATGAGTCGCACCGAGCAAACGTTCACCGAGCTGCTTCATAAGATCCTACCCGGGGTTACCTACCTGCGCCGCAAAGCTAGGAAACGCAACACTCTGCTACAGGACGACGACGAGGACGATGAGGAAGATGAGAAGAGGGTGAGGAAAATACAGAACGGCAAACAGGAAAGTTCTGCCTCTAAAAGTCGGGAAGAGAGCAGCAGCCGGTCCACGAGACACGGCAGCAGATGGCGCAGGCAGGAGGGGAGTGAAAGCGAGGACGAGGAGGAAGAGGACAGGGTCACAAGGAGGAGCAAACGGACAGCAGCCTCCTCAAGCCGCAAGGACTACCGGGAACAGGACAGCGACAGTGAGAGAGAGAACAGGAGAACTCGCTTGAGGAAGTCAGGGAGGAGGGCAGGTGATGACGAGGAGGCAAGCAGCGATGACGAATCAATCGGTCAGCGACATTCCAAGAGGCAAAAACGCTCACTATAAAGTCCCAGGGTGCTTTTTGTGTTTTGTGTTTTTTTTGTTGTTGTTTAAAATGGATTCTTGTCCTCCTTGATCTTCTACCTCCCTCAGTTCCAAAAGGCAAAGTGGACCCACTCTCACAGAAACCTCTCAAACTACCCCATGTAGATTTTTTCTTTTCCTGGTTTATTAGACTTGACGCTTTGTGTTCATATTGCTAAATACGAAAGAAACTGATTTATATTTGTAAGTTGTTTATTACTGGTGACTTTTTTTTTTTTTTTTTTTTCCTTTCTTTTTTCCTTTTCTCAACCAGGAAATTTATGATCTCTGATGAGATGATCTCTGTGAGCTCTTAAAAGGCAATTTTTGTTTCAATTTTGGCCTTAAGCCATTTGCTTCATGTATATTTAAAAAAAAAAAAAAAAAAAAAAGGATTTCTCATTGGGATAACTTGACATATGTCTGTGTCTCATTTTGATGATGTCAGAATGTCAGGTAGGGCTGCTGAATAGAATTTCAGAAGTACCAGGCAGGTTGCCTGTGACTGAATATGTCCTAGATCTTTTTTTTTTTTTGTTTGTTTGTTTTTGTTTTTTTTATTATACGAAAATAAAATAACGCACTATAATTGGAACTCCAGCTGTGCTTGTGGTGTACCGATACTACGCACTATTTTCTTGGGGACAACCAGCACCAAAAGGGTTATTTGGAATTCATTGTTTTTGTTGAATTTTTCAGAGTACAAGTACCTATGAATAAAGCATTTTTCTGTATCTGAAATCATGTCTGCTGGATTCAACTTTTGTTTCTGTAAATTTGAGTTTATAAACTTTTATAGTGTCAAACCATTTACTAGTAGTTTGGCAAAGACAAATCTAAACGCCTCAATACACCCAGTTCAAGTCAAGTATTGTCTTAAAATTAAAGCTCTTCTCATCTTAGTGTTGGTGCACCTTGTGCTCTCTGGATTTCCTAAAAGATTTTGTAGGGTTCTCTTTTTATCTACATGTAATTCTAGCAGAGGAACTATGGTGTTTTTTGGTTGTTGTTTTTTTTTTCTTTCTTTCTTCTCCAAAAATGTTTTTCTTTTATTTAAAACACCTACCACTGTCTGTTTTTCCCATCATTTTCAAAAATTAGTGAGAAATCTGTCCCGAGCGCTTTGAGTGTCAGAGGCTCTGTGTTGTGCTGAACGTATTTGTGTTTCTTAACCTCGATGATTGATTTTTATTTTTTATCATAAAAGTTGCTTTTTTTTCTTTTTTTTTTTTTTTTTTTTTTTTCCTTCTTCTTCTTCCCTTTACCTGGTTGAAGCTTGGATGATGTACATGTGCTGGGATCACTGATCGTCTTTCACTGCCATGTGTTTCCCAGCTTTGCTTCTGCAGATCTGCCTTCTAGGAGAGAGGCTGATAATATGACTAACGTTCTCAAGAGCTCAGGGATTACAAACCTAAATCAAAAAAAGCCTCGATGTAGTGAAAACAAAGGTAAATGGTGCTGTTATCCCTGGCGACCTGCAGGTGGCAGTCTAGTACAGCGTTTATATGCTTAGCTTACATGTATCACTATGATGACCTGCTTATGAATAAAATCTTCATGTAGTCCCTTCTGTTGGAATGAACAAGACAGGACCAATGTGTAGTACTTCAGCTGCGTCCTTCTGAAGTAATAGCTCTACAGCTTGTATCTATCAGCCCCTTTTTATTTGTGTATATGGGTATGTAAATACAGAGTTCTTCAATCAAATTAGGAGTACTTTAAATCTGTGATTATTTTGCCAAAAGATTGGGTGAATTAAGGATTTGGTTAAGGTGCAAGTGGTCTTGTACAAACCAACTGTCTTTTTAGGTCGTGATGCTTAGAATAAACTGACTTTCCTGTTTAATGTTGAGGAATAAACAAGAGAATTACGCACTCACACCCGTTCTCTTTAATCCTGGATTAGGCCGAGTGTTCCTGGAATCATGTATATATGAATGAAATGTCTTGGTGCAAGAGAGCTTATGTAAGGTTGTGTTCATCAGTGTGTGATCTGCAAAAGCTGCTTCAATATCAGCACTCTCGATCAGGTTGTTTGATTTTTTTCAAATATGGCCCCAGGTCTGAATTGTTTGTATTTTTTGGTAACCTTAACACCGTGATTAAGATCAGTCTGAACCTCGAGGAGGCTGAACTTCATGATTGTAGACCCAGAATGATGCTGACGAGCCAACCTGTTTTGTCCTAGTTAACATTTCCCCCTTCTTTTGATTAGCACTTGGATTCTGTGTACATCTTAATGCTGTTTATGTTCTCGGTATATTTTTGAAAGAATAATTTGGGGCATGTTACTCATCGGAAGGTTGACATCTGTTTCCGGTGTGAATTTAAAACCTTGCAGAAATCTACTGGCTTCTATTTCCACCTCAATTAGTGTTGAAGGGCTTGGTGGGCACATTTCTATTTCCATATATAGATTATTTACAGCCTACATGTTAAATTGATCACGATCTCATATGTACGTTTATAAGCAAGTTTTGTTTTGTTTTGTGAAAGTTCCCCCAATCTATTTCAGTCATCACTGCCCGTTGTAAAACCTTGTAATATAATAAGAGGTTGGGGACAGCTTAATGAACCAACCTGAGGTTGAAATTTTTTTTCTTTCATTTTTTTTTTATTTTTTTTTTTATAATAAAACCTTGAACAACGTTCAAAATTTGTCTTTGTCTTTCTTCACCCTTCAGTTGCCTGCACTTAAGCTATGAAAAGAGTGATTACTTGACCGTGCTGTGCAAATTGGGTACGCTCCAAAGTAAGAGTGTACATTGGCAGTAAGTTTGGGTCATGGTAAAGGTGTGAAAGCACTACAGTCACAACAAGCAGGAGGCAAGAGAGATTTTTTTCCCTTTCCCTCCATGAAAGCAGCTTATTTTTGTCTTAACAATTTCCTCTCGTGTATCTGCATGTGTTCCCCCCGTTACCCAAATTGCGGATGGAGAGAGAGGGGTGCTCCTTTCATTCTTTTAATTATAGGCACTGGTGTTTTGCTTGGA